>NC_051224.1:24532500-24832500 GCF_015220715.1 Pygocentrus nattereri
GATTGTGTTTATCTGTTCACACTGACACACATCTGAGTCACATACGGAGAAAAAGATCAGATTTGGGCCATTTTTACCTGCCGTGTAAACGTAGCCTAATAGATTGATTATGTGGTTTCTAACTAGTCATGTGCTGATATTTATCAATAAGGTAAACTCTGATATTCAAAACACATGATATTGTTAACGTAGACACTAAACGAGATTCACTGCACTTTAATCAGACGTGTTGCGGTAAAATTCGCAGTGCTATGCATTCATATTGGGTGTGTTAGCTAGATGACCCACCTACCAGTCCGAGGGAAAACTAAAACTGCATTGGGCCTCATTCACCAACCGTTCTTAAGAAGAACCCACTTGCGCAGTTTTACTGAAGATTCTGACATTCAGTGTTCTCTTAGGTAAGAACAGAACCTCCACACACTCAAGAGCACAAAGGTGAGAACAGGTCTGCGCTTTCAGAACACGTCATCAATCTGACGTGGACTTTTTCTTAGGACCTTTATCAAGAACACCCTTAAGAACAAAGATATTGGAGAATGAGGCCCAGCGTCCATAAATAAATGAATACTGCTGTGCTGTATACATGTGCTTTTTTCCTTAGTACAATATCATGATAACTTTCTAAACTGTGATAAAACATTTGCCTATTTCTATAACAGTAGAAACCATATAATCAAGTCTATTAGAGATTACATAAAAGGGAATTCCACCCATTTTTCTAAATTTCTGCATAATTAAACAGTTAAGATGTAAAAAGAGTCATTCTGAGTCAGAACTGTTCACAGTGGTGGTGACAGGAACCAGACGTCCACCTATAAAAGCTCCCTCATGGAAAGTTACTATATGATGATAGTTATAAGAAGCTTTTAGTGTAAGTTGTGTTTTTCAACCATTCATGATGGTGCAGTGCAGAGCGCTGTGAGGCAAAATAGTCCCCAAAGAAAACTTACTATTTCAGATTTTCCACTATTTTCCGTCTTCAACATTCCATATAATCTCAGAAGACCCGTGTAGGTTCTCTGGTGGTTCTGGATAGTAAATAAAATGTTTATATTTGTGTTGTAGTCATGGTGACCCCTGGTTCCTATCACCACCACTGTAAAGACATCAGAACCATTTCACACCAAACCCACTCTGAATCTCTCTGTCATTGACTGAAGTGTGCAGAAATTTTGAACAATTGGTGGAGTTCCCCTTTAACAGATCCACAAGGTTTGATGATGTGTGATGATCTGTGACAACTACACCTGGCGTAAGGAGGAAATTATGAAATTATGCAAATTTGATTTCTTTGCTTACTTGCCCTCCCTCCCAGAGTTTCTACGTGGCTACATCCTGTCAGCTCCGCCGTCTGGAGTCAGTGAGCCGCTCTCCCATCTACACACACTTCAACGAGACGGTGCAGGGAGCCAGCGTGATCCGGGCGTTTGGAGAGCAGCCCAGGTTCATCCTGCAGGCCAACAGCAGAGTGGACCACAACCAAACCTCCTACTTCCCCAGATTTGTGGCCACCAGGTCAGACCAGTCACCTCACCACAGAAACGTCCCATAAACACCTAAAATCTTTAAGAGTTTCCTGCTTCCAGACTCGTAGTCTGACAACACAGTGCAGTTTAGCCCCTTCCTGAAGAGGGCGTGATTAATTACCCATGATACACTGAGAGGTGGTGATGATCCTGGTCTCCAGCAGCCTGAGATCAGCAGCATCTCTCACACATGGGCCTCAAACACACTCACTATCGCCCACACGTCAGGAAGCACTGACCATATTTACAACGTTTCCTATTTTATTTAGAATAATAGCTTTTAAAATGTGAAATATTCCAAACCATTCAACAGCAGCTGTGTTTAGAGCACAGCTCTACATTCTGACCACCGCCTTGATTCTACGCTCATTGTCCATTTTATCAGCTCCCCTTAGTATATAGGTTTGTAGTTCTATAGCTACAGACTGTAGTCCATCTGTTTCTCTGATACTTTGTTAGCCCTCTTTTACCCTGTTCTTCAGTGGTCAGGACCCTCATGGACCCTCAGAGCAGGTACTATTTGGGTGATGGATCATTCTCAGCACTGCAGTAACACCAACGTGGTGGTGGTGGTGTGTTGTGCTGGTATGAGTGGATAAGATACAGCAGTGCTGCTGGAGTTTTTAAACCACTCACTGTCCACTCTATTAGAGACTCCTACTTTGTCAGTCCACCTTGCAGATGTAAAGTCAGCGATGATAGCTCATCTGCTGCTGCACAGTTTGTATTGGTCATCCTCTAGTCCTCCATCGGTGGTCACAGGACGCCGCCCACAGGACGCTGCCCACAGGACGCTGCCCACAGGACGCTGCCCACAGGACACTGTTGGCTGGTGGACTATTCTCAGTGGTGTGTTTAAAAACTCAAGCAGCACTGCTGTGCCTGATCCATTCAGACCAGTGCAACACACACTACACACCACCACCACGTCAGTGTTACTGCAGTGCTGAGAATGATCCACCACCCAAATAGTACGTGCTCTGTGAGGGTCCATTCCACAGCTCTCTCAAACATTTAAGAATCATCTACAGCTCTGTTCATCACTCTGGACTCATTTTACATTTCTACGCTTCTTCTTTACCGTCGTGTTCGACTGAATATCTGACACCTGTGAAGTTGTTCAGAACAAACAGATCAAAATTATTTTATACATTTAATCATTTAATCATTTATTTTCAACCAAATGGGTTTAATATTTAAACCCAGCCCGAAGGAGCTACATGAGTCCCCCCTCCCATCGACCCACCACCGATGGGAGGGGCAGTAGTAGGGGTGCGGTGCATTGTGGATCGGGCAGTGTCCGAAGGCGTGGGCCTTGGCGTTCTGATCCTTGGTTGCTGAAACTGGCTTTTGGAACTTGGAACGTTACCTCACTGGCGGGGAAGGAGCCTGAGTTGGTGCGCGAGGTCGAGAGATACCGGCTAGATATAGTCGGGCTCACCTCAACACACAGCTTGGGCTCTGGGTCCAATCTCCTTGAGAGGGGCTGGACTTTTTTCTTTTCTGGAGTTGCCCATGGTGAGAGGCGGCGGGCAGGTGTGGGCTTTCTCATAGCCCCTCGACTCGGCGCCTGTATGTTGGGGTTTTCCCCGGTGGACGAGAGGGTAGCTTCCCTACGCCTTCGGGTTGGGGAACGGGTCCTGACTGTTGTCTGTGCTTATGCACCGAACAGCAGTTCAGAATACCCAGCCTTCATAGAGTCCTTGGAAGGGGTGCTTGAAAGTGCTCCTCCTGGAGACTCGATTGTCCTACTGGGGGACTTCAACGCTCACGTGGGCAACGACAGTAAGACCTGGAGGGGTGTGATTGGGAGGAATGGCCTCTCTGATCTGAACCCGAGTGGTGTTCAGTTTTTGGACTTCTGTGCAAACCACAGTTTGTCCATAACGAACACCATGTTTGAACACAAGGATGTCCATAAGTGCACATGGCACCAGGACACCCTAGGCCGCAGTTCAATGATTGACTTTGTAGTCGTGTCAGCGGACTTGCGGCCATGTGTACTGGACACTCGGGTAAAGAGAGGAGCTGAGCTGTCAACTGATCACCACCTGGTGGTGAGTTGGATCAGGTGGTGGGGGAAGATGCCAGTCAGACCAGGCAAACCCAAACGTATAGTGAGGGTTTGCTGGGAACGTCTGGCAGAAGAACCTGTCAGATTGATCTTCAACTCACACCTCCGTCAGAACTTTGACCAGATATCGGGGGAGGTGGGGGACATTGACCCAGAATGGGCCATGTTCCGCTCCTCCATTGTTGAAGCGGCTGACTGTAGCTGTGGTCGCAAGGTAGTTGGTGCCTGTCGGGGCGGTAATCCTCAAACCCGGTGGTGGACACCCCAGGTGAGAGATGCCGTCAAGCTGAAGAAGGAGTCCTACCGGACATGGTTGGCCTGTAGGACACCAGAGGCAGCTGGCAGGTATCGACAGGCCAAGCGATCTGCGGCTTCAGTCGTTGCCAAGGCAAAAACCCGGGTGTGGGAAGAGTTCGGTGAGGCCTTGGAAAGTGACTTTAAGTCGGCTCCGAAAAGATTCTGGCAAACCGTCAGGCGACTCAGAAGGGGAAAGCAGTGTGCCACTAGCACTGTATATAGTGGAGATGGTGTGCTGCTGACTTCGACTGAAGACGTCATTGGGCGGTGGAAGGAATACTTTGAGGACCTTCTCAATCCCACCAACACGTTCTCCAGTGAGGAGGCAGAGTCTGGGGACACGGGAATAGGCTTGTCCATTACTGAGGCCGAAGTCGCTAAGGTAGTTAAAAAGCTCCTTGGCGGCAGGGCTGCAGGGGTGGATGAGATCCGTCCCGAGTTCCTCAAGGCTCTGGATGTTGTGGGGCTGTCTTGGCTGACACGCCTTTTCAACATTGCGTGGACATCGGGGGTGGTGCCACTTGATTGGCAGACTGGGGTGGTGGTGCCTCTTTTTAAAAAGGGGGACCGGAGGGTGTGTTCCAACTACAGGGGAATCACACTCCTCAGCCTCCCTGGTAAGGTCTATGCAAGGGTACTGGAGAAGAGAGTCCGGCTTATAGTCGAACCTCGGATTCAGAAGGAGCAGTGCGGGTTCCGCCCTGGTCTTGGAACAATGGACCAACTCTTTACCCTCTCCAGGATTCTTGAGGGTTCATGGGAGTTTGCCCAACCAGTCCACATGTGCTTTGTGGATTTGGAGAAGGCATTCGACTGTGTTCCCCGGGGTATTCTGTGGGAGGTGCTTCGGGAGTACGGGGTACATGGCTCTTTGCTACGAGCCATTCAGGCCCTGTACAAACAAAGCAGGAGCTTGGTTCGCATGGCCGGCAGTAAGTCAGACTTTTTCCCAGTGAGAGTTGGACTCCGTCAGGGCTGCCCTTTGTCACCGATTCTATTCATAATTTTTATGGATAGAATTTCTAGGCGCAGTCAGGGGATGGAGGGTGTCCGGTTTGGTGACCTCAGGGTCACATCGCTGCTGTTTGCAGATGATGTGGTCCTATTGGGGACATCAGGCCGTGAACTTCAGCTTTCACTGGATCGGTTTGCAGCCGAGTGTGAAGCGGACGGGATGAGGATCAGTACCTCCAAATCCGAGGCCATGGTTCTCACGCGGGAAAGGGTGGAGAGCCCTCTCTGGGTCGGGGATGAGCTCTTGCCTCAAGTGGAGGAGTTTAAGTATCTCGGGGTCTTGTTCACGAGTGATGGTACAAGGGAGCGGGAGATTGACAGGCGGATTGGTGCTGGGTCAGCAGTGATGCGGGCTCTTTACCGGTCTGTTGTGGTAAAGAAAGAGCTGAGCCATAAGGCAAGACTCTCGATTTAGTGGTCGATCTACGTTCCCACCCTCACCTATGGTCATGAGCTTTGGGTAATGACCGAAAGAACGAGATCGCGAATACAAGCGGCTGAAATGAGTTTCCTCTGCAGGGTGGCTGGACTCTCCCTTAGAGATAGGGTGAGAAGTTCGGTCATCCGGGAGGGACTCGGAGTAGAGCCGCTGCTTCTTCACGTCGAGAGGAGCCAGTTGAGGTGGTTCGGGCATCTTGTTAGGATGCCTCCTGGACGCCTCCCTTGGGAGGTGTCACAGGCAAGTCCACCGGGGAGGAGACCCCGGGGAAGACCCAGGACACGCTGGCGTGACTATATCGCCCAGCTGGCCTGGGAGCGCCTCGGAATCCCTCCCAGGGAGCTAGTG
Organism: Pygocentrus nattereri; assembly: GCF_015220715.1. Taxonomy (NCBI): domain Eukaryota; kingdom Metazoa; phylum Chordata; class Actinopteri; order Characiformes; family Serrasalmidae; genus Pygocentrus; species Pygocentrus nattereri. The sequence goes on from NC_051224.1 coordinate 24,538,202, forward strand.
GAAGTGGCTGGGGAAAGGGAGGTCTGGGCTTCATTGCTCAGGATGCTGCCCCCGCGACCCGAACCCCGGAGAAGCGGAAGATGATGGATGGAGATGATGATGGGTTTAATATGATTGAAAACATAGATTACAAACTTTTGAACAGCGCTTTCAAAAATGGAAATTTGTATTTGGTAGTATTACAGAAAACGTATTTATTTATTAATTTATTAACCAAACAAGGTTGCACAGTGCTTCTCAAATTGTGTCAAATTTGCTCCAAATGGTCTCTGCAGTGGTGAACAGATGCTGAGTGTCTCTGTGGTGTACTAAACCCACATAATCATTTATGATGACTAACTATTAAGCTACTGATCTATTAGCGCCCCCTGTTAGAAAGAAGAGCGCAAACTTTTCTACCCAATATATGACACAAACTGTGACTGTTAACACTGAATATTTAATAAGCTCAGAGTTGCTACTCATTATTCTTTATTCACACTTTATCCTTAGAAATGGACAAAACTGATAAACACACACACACACACACACATTGCTGTTCAACACATGGAATCAATGTTTTCATTAATATTAAACCTTAAACAATTTTGGTTGGTTTAATAAATGTATAAAATTATTAATTATTTAATTAATTAAACTAATATCATTAATGTTTCAAAAGTGGAGATAAAATTGTATGGCAAAAAAAAACAAGAAAAAAAATAAAACTTCCATTTTGTTCACAGTATTATTCTTGAAATAACAAATTAAACTTCTAAAAATCTTGTTAAATAATCTGTAATATTTAAACCCTAATTATTGATTGTATTTAGAAACATGTAGACCTGAATCAAGTGCTTTGTGTTTTAGCTGTGCTGTAATCTGAGGTGTGTTTTGGTCTGTCAGAGCTGCAGATTGTGTAACTGATGCTGTGATTGTTGCAGGTGGCTGGCGGTGAACCTGGAGTTTCTGGGTAATCTGTTGGTTCTTGCTGCTGCGATCCTGTCGGTGATGGGCAGAGCGACTCTGAGTCCAGGAATCGTCGGACTGGCCATGTCACATTCCCTCCAAGTATGCAAATCACAGTCAGTGATACAGTAACATCTGATTCTTACAGCTCTGGAGTTATTACCGTCCTTTTACTGTACAGATTAGTTTACATACTGTGGCTGTTACCATTTACAGTTTACAGTCTGTATCAGAAAGTTGAAGATTTCAGATTTTTTTGTTGGTGTCTATGTTTTAAAAAAAGGACAAAAAGATGGCAAAACAACTTTGAATGTGAACTGAATAAATTTTCTCCTCTTCTACAAACACAAATGTGGAATGGAATGAAAGTTTATACCACTGACTACGTTACATATCGTTGCTGCTGTGACAAAGCCCTGTATTATTTTCTCTTTTTTCATTTTTTGACATTTTACATTGTGTTGAAATTTCATGGTAAACAGGCCAATAAAAATGATCCAAAATTACTTGCAATAAACATCTTCTCCACTAACTTCTATTAAACGTTAAGAATGTTTTTCCATCTCCTGTGAAGTTACAATTTTAGAGATATAAAGTCTTTATGAAGAGCATAAAGATTCTCATTCATGCTCACCACATTAAGAGTTTTCGATGGTTCTCTGCAGGTAACAGGAATCCTAAGTTGGATTGTTCGTGCCTGGACGGACGTGGAGAACAACATAGTTTCGGTGGAGAGGGTGAAAGAATATGCAGACACACCCAAAGAGGTACAGCAGCACCTCCAAACACGGCAGAACTGATCCCTAAATGGTGCAGCACAGCAGTGTGAATATTAAACACTGAGTTTGGTTATAATCAGGTCGTTTCAGCACACATGCAGCACCTTCATCAGACATACAAGACCAAGAAACACACAGCACACACAGTTTAAGCATCACATTTTCTGTTTCTATAACTGTGTCTGTGTTTTTGTGATGATCCAACTCAGAAATCCAGTTCAAACACTTCCTGAATCTGTAGAGTCGCCCTTTCCATTCCATCTTATCGAGACTCACATCCAGAGTTATGAGCCTATGAAGAGAGGCTGAGATACACGTCATCTGCCTCTCAATGTGTAGAACTGGTGGATTCATGTGTCCGTCTACATTCTGTGTGAAACTGACCAACAGCTGCTGAAGCTGCTGCAGTGGGTTTGGAAAGTAGTGAAGATAACAGAGCGCTTTGAAGCTCACAGCATAGAAGCAGGTCTAGCATGAACAGGCAGGTTATGACTGACCTTGTCCACTCTTGTGGTTCTCCGCAGGCTCCCTGGACGTTAGAGAACAGATCCCTCCCCTCAGCATGGCCACAAACTGGCACCATAGAGTTCCAGGAGTACGGATTGCAATACAGAAAGGGTTTGGACTGGGCGCTGAAGGAGATCACACTCAGTGTCCGAGAGAGAGAGAAGGTAAACATTATTCACGCTTAAAAAGGTGGTTCTTTAAGGGTTCCTGTGTAGTTATTAAGTAGATACTGTGTACTAAAGGAGTGGTAAAAAACATTGCTTTGGGTTTAATGCAACATTTAATTAATGTCATTAAAATTACATGTTAAGATAAGTGGACGTCTGCTGTACTGTCTCATTACAGAATGGGTTAAAGCTGAAATTGGTTACAGTGTTATAGAAATAGCAACATAAATGCTAGCTAAATGATAGGAAAGATGGCATATACAGTGTAACGTCTTAATGCAAGCTATTAGATACTTCCTTTTACTGCTGGAAAGAAAAACTTTTGAAAAAAAAACTGCTGCTTCAGTCTGATTACAAATGTAATTACATTTGTTATTACCCTTGTGTAATTACCTGAAAGAGAATAGGCTGTTATGACTATTAAGCTACACTTGTGTAATTACATGAGAGAGAATAGGCTGTTACAACTATTAAGATACACTTGTGTAATTACATGAGCGAGAAAAGGCTGTTACGACTATTAAGCTACACTTGTGTAATTACATGAGAGAGAATAGGCTGTTACAACTATTAAGCTACACTTGTGTAATGACATGAGAGAGAATAGGCTGTTACGACTATTAAGCTACACTTGTGTAATTACATGAGAGAGAAAAGGCTGTTACGACTATTAAGCTACACTTGTGTAATTACATGAGAGAGAATAGGCTGTTACAACTATTAAGCTACACTTGTGTAATGACATGGGAGAGAATAGGCTGTTACGACTATTAAGCTACACTTGTGTAATTACATGAGAGAGAATAGGCTGTTACGAATATTAAGATGCACTTGTGTAATTACATGAGAGAGAATAGGCTGTTACGACTATTAAGCTACACTTGTGTAATGACATGAGAGAGAATAGGCTGTTACGACTATTAAGCTACACTTGTGTAATGACATGAGAGAGAATAGGCTGTTACGACTATTAAGCTACACTTGTGTAATGAAATGAGAGAGAATAGGCTGTTACGACTATTAAGCTACACTTGTGTAATGACATGAGAGAGAATAGGCTGTTACAACTATTAAGCTACACTTGTGTAATGACATGAGAGAGAATAGGCTGTTACGACTATTAAGATGCACTTGTGTAATTACATGAGAGAGAATAGGGTGTTACAACTATTAAGATGCACTTGTGTAATTACACGAGAGAGAATAGGCTGTTACAACTATTAAGATGCACTTGTGTAATTACACGAGAGAGAATAGGCTGTTACAATTATTAAGATGCACTTGTGTAATTACATGGGAGAGAATAGGCTGTTACGACTATTAAGCTACACTTGTGTAATGACATGGGAGAGAATAGGCTGTTACGACTATTAAGCTACACTTGTGTAATGACATGAGAGAGAATAGGCTGTTACGACTATTAAGATACACTTGTGTAATTACACGAGAGAGAATAGGCTGTTACGACTATTAAGCTACACTTGTGTAATGACATGAGAGAGAATAGGCTGTTACGAATATTAAGATACACTTGTGTAATTACGTGAGAGAGAATAGGCTGTTACGACTATTAAGCTACACTTGTGTAATGACATGAGAGAGAATAGGCTGTTACAACTATTAAACTACACTTGTGTAATTACATGGGAGAGAATAGGCTGTTACAACTATTAAGCTACACTTGTGTAATGACATGAGAGAGAATAGGCTGTTACGACTATTAAGATGCACTTGTGTAATTACACAAGAGAGAATAGGCTGTTACGACTATTAAGATGCACTTGTGTAATTACATGAGAGAGAATAGGCTGTTACGACTATTAAGATGCACTTGTGTAATTACACAAGAGAGAATAGGCTGTTACGACTATTAAGATGCACTTGTGTAATTACATGAGAGAATAGGCTGTTACGACTATTAAGATGCACTTGTGTAATTACATGAGAGAGAATAGGCTGTTACAACTATTAAGCTACACTTGTGTAATGAAATGAGAGAGAATAGGCTGTTACGACTATTAAGATGCACTTGTGTAATTACATGAGGCTGTACTTCTGTAATCCATCTGTAACAATGACTAAATCATTAGCAGTTACATTGTTGTTGCAAATGTTCACATTTAACTACACAGTTATTAGAGAACTCATTTGGCCTCATTCACTAACTATTTTTAAGAAGAAATTTCTTATTTTAAGCCACTTGCACAGTTTTTATGAAGATTCTGATGTTCACCGATGTTTTCTGCGGTTTAACACATTATGAATGACAGATTTTATTTAGAACCTTTCTCAAGAACATATTCAACTTCTGAAGATATTGGCAAATGAGGCCCAATGTTCTCAGTAGAACGATTGTCTTTACCAAAGAACCCTTAAAGAACCATATTTTTAAGTATGTATTAAGAAGAACTTATTCTTACAACCCCAATTCCAATGAAGTTGGGAAGTTGTGTAAAACAAATAAAAACAGAATACGATGATTTGCAAATCCTTTTCAACCTATATTCAATTGAATACACTACAAAGACAAGATATTTAATGTTCAAACAGATAAACTTTATTGTTTTTTGCAAATATTCACTCATTTTGAATTTGATGCCTGCAACACGTTCCAAAGAAGTTGGGACAGGGGCAACAAAAGACTGGGAAAGTTGAGGAATGCTCAAAAAACACCTGTTTGGAACATTCCACAGGTGAACAGGTTAATTGGATACAGGTGAGTGTCATGATTGGGTATAAAGGGAGCATCCCTGAAAGGCTCAGTCGTTTACAGTCGGATTGTTATCAGCGCAAAGTTCAAAAGCCAGCATCTCTGATGGTGTGGGGGTGTGTTAGTGCCCATGGCATGGGTAACTTGCACATCTGTGAAGGCACCATTAATGCTGAAAGGTACATACAGGTTTTGGAGCAACGAATGCTGCCATACAAGCAACGTCTTTTTCAGGGACGTCCTGCTCATTTCAGCAAAACAATGCCAAGCCACATTCTGCACGTGTTACAACAGCGTGGCTTCGTAATAAAAGAGTGTGGGTACTAGACTGGCCTGCCTGCAGTCCAGACCTGTCTCCCATTGAAAATGTGTGCCGCATTATGAAGCGCAAAATACAACAACGGAGACCCCGGACTGTTGAGCAACTGAAGTTGTACATCAAGCATGAATGGGAAACAATTCCACCTACAAAGCTTCAACAATTAGTGTCCTCAGTTCCCAAACGCTTATTGAGTGTTGTTAAAAGGAAAGGTGATGTAACACAGTGGTAAACATGCCCCTGTCCCAACTTCTTTGGAACGTGTTGCAGGGATCAAATTCAAAATGAGAGAATATTTGCAAAAAACAAAGTTTATCCGTTTGAACATTAAATATCTTGTCTTTGTAGTGTATTTAATTGAATATAGGTTGAAAAGGATTTGCAAATCATCGTATTCTGTTTTTATGTATGTCTTACACAAGGTCCCAACTTCATTGGAACTGGGGTTGTAAGTTATGTGTTACTAATGTTCACTAAAGGTTCATATTCAAGTAATTTTGTTTTTGACTGGCCTTTCATGCTCCGGTTAGGTTGGGATCGTGGGGAGAACAGGTGCAGGCAAATCTTCTCTCGCTCTGGGGATCTTCCGCATCCTGGAGGCAGCAAAGGGGCAGATTTACATCGACAGGGTTGATATTGCTGAGATCGGCCTGCAGGACCTGAGGTCCCGAATCACCATCATCCCACAGGTACACTGAGCTCTGTTTACTGTTTATTAATTCACTCGAGGTTCAAGCTCCTTGCAATCGTGTGGACAGTGTTTCTCCCAAATCAGTCCTGTTTCTGTTTGGATCTGTATGATGTGCTTTACATTGAAAATATACAGTGTGAAAAGACATTCTTTATTCCTTTTGAACTGCTGAGAGAATCAATTTTATTTCTATGAATACTATGAATTATCCAGCATCTATTATGAATTAATCAGTATCTACTGTGAATTATTCAGCATCTACTATAAATTAGCCAGCATCTTTTACGAAATATTCAGTTTCTATGCATTAATTAGTATCTACTATGAATTATTCAGTAAAAAATAGGAATTATTCTGTATTTACTGTTTGTCCCCCTGCTGTCCTGCTGTAGGACCCAGTGCTGTTCTCTGGTTCTCTGCGGATGAACCTGGATCCCTTCGATGGTTACTCTGATGAGGAAGTGTGGAGAGCTCTGGAACTCGCACATCTCAAAAACTTCGTGTCTGGCCTGCCGGACAAGCTAAACCATGAGTGTTCTGAGGGAGGAGAGAATCTCAGGTACTAAGCAATGAATGAGATTGTTTTCCCCTTTTTTCTCATAATTGTATAATTTATGTTCTGTATGTTTCTGGTGTTGCACTGACCAATTGTCCATCTTTGTGGTCAGTCTGGGGCAGAGGCAGCTGGTGTGTTTGGCTCGAGCTTTACTCCGCAAGACCAAGATTCTGGTTCTGGACGAAGCCACAGCAGCTGTGGACCTGGAGACGGACAACCTGATCCAGTCCACCATCCGCACGCAGTTTGAGGACTGCACGGTTCTGACCATCGCCCACCGCCTCAACACCATCATGGACTACACCAGGTAACACAGACCAGCATCACCACAACACTGCACTACATTCTGTAGAGGCACCGTTCAGATGACTGCATCACTCGTGAGGTCAGGCTCGTAGTCGACGTTCCTGTTCATCCCAAAGGTGTTCAGGGGGGTTGAGGTCATAGCTCTGTACAGACCACTGAACACCAAACTGGTCACTCTTTATGGAGTTTTGTGCACAGGTACTCAGTCATGCAGGAACAGGAAAGGTTCTTCCCCAAACTGTTCCCACAAAGCTGGAAGCAGATAATTGTATAAAAACTATTTGTGCTGTAGCTTCAAAATCACCCTTCTCTGGAACTAAGAGCCCAAACCCTGGAAAACAGCCCCTCCTCTACCAAACTTTACTACTGGAACAGTGCAGTCAGGCAGGTAATGTTCTCCTGGCATTCACCAAACTCAGATTCGTCCATCAGACTGACAGATAAAGTGTGATTAGTCACTCCACAGCATACGTTTCCACTGCTCCAAAGTCCAGTGGCGGCACTTTACACCACCCTAGCAGATGCTTGGTGTTGCGCATGCGTTGTGATCTTAGGCTTGTTTGCAGCTGCTAGGCCATGGAAACTAATTGCATTAAGCTCCTCATGCACAGTTTTTGAGCTTCTTTAGGCAGTTTGGAACGCTGTAGTGATGATTCAACAGAGAGTTGTATAGAATTTCAGCACTCAGCAGTCCCACTCTGTAAGTTTGCGGGGTCTACCGCTTCGTGGCGAACTGTTGTTGCTCTTAGACTCTTCCATTTCGCAATAATACCACTTACAGTTGACAGGGGCAGATCTAGCAGGACAGGAACTTCACAAACTGACTTGTGGCAGTGCCATATTTAAAGTCATTGAGCTTATCAGTATGACTTCTTCTACTGCCAGCCTTTGTCTGCAAAGACTGCAAGACTATGTGCTTGAATTTATCCATCTGTTAGCAATGGGTGTGGGTAAAACACCTGATCTCAATGGTTAGGATGGGTGTCCACATATTTCTGACCATATAGTGAAGCATGCTTGCTTCAAACTCTTGATTGTTGACTAAATTAGTCTTTATGTCAGCACTTTTGTGGTCAATAAATATACACACCTGCCACTACTTGTCTACTTTAAGCCACACCCACTTTCAGTTAGTAATTTAAAGGGGTTAAAAAAAAAAGTTAACCTGCTGAATCTTTGCTCACAGGGTGATCGTCATGGACAGAGGTAACGTCACTGAGATGGACTCTCCGGCCAACCTCATCGCCGGGAGAGGTCAGTTTTACTGGATGTGTCGAGAGGCCGGACTGGTTTGAAAGCTCTTCAGAGGAGTTCAGAGGAGTTTCCTGTCTGCCAAGTCTGACAAACACGATACCAACAAACTTCACATGATGGTAAAGCTTCATCTCTGGAGCGCAGCAGGGCACCGAAATGACCTTCCAGGATTGACCGTGCTGCTCATCATAGTTGTTCTGCTAGAAATGATGTTTCAAAATAAAAGACTATCCAGAACATCCTGCTTTACAAATGTCCAGCTCAGAGGTGCTAAAACAATTGATCTGCATTACGAAGTGAATGTGAAGAACAAAGGGAACATTTCTGTAACGTTCCAGTGTTAATAAGCGTTGGAGACGTAAGGCAGACAGACGTCTGCACTGCGCACCATTTTCAACACTAAGAGGACTGTTAACGTTAACGCTGCATCTGTTTTGTTAGCATTTCACCATATATTTGGTAGCAAAGAGCAATAAAACAGCCGAACTACACAAATAATCTGCCATCAAACCAGCATTTCGCCTGTGAGAAGAGTGAGAGAAGTTATGAGAGTTTAATTTTATATTAATTTATAAAATTAAGATATGCTTTTAAATAGAACATAAAATCTTTGTAGATGGTTTTTTTTTTCCTTGTCATTTTGAAGCTGATATGAATTCCTCGGTCCGGAACTGCTGGAACAGGGCCACAGCGGAACACCTATTGAAGTATTAAGTGAATATTTGTGTTATTTTTGTACTGATGTCGAAGTGCTCAACACTAAGCGGGCAGCTGCAGTCTTTCCTGATTGAGGCTGTACATTTTTAAATTAATATTTATACTGTACTGTATCGTACTTGTGTTTTTCTATATTGTACCTTTGAAGATGCTGAAAAACTTGAATGTTTCCTTCTTGTGAACAGCAATAATCTGTTTAATAAACAAATAATGCTTCTTCGGCTAATAGCATTCTTATTTTTTGTTGACATGTTCAAAATAATCTGATGCAGAAAGACAATTTGTGGAAGAAATGCTTAGAAAAACTCCAGGCCTGTGAAAAATAAGATCACCAGACCAAAAATTTGTCACACTGTGCTTTAGGTGGTAGTGACTTCAGCCTCCAGCAGATGGCGTTGCACAAGGATGATGCAGAGTGTGTGACGGGATTCATAGATTGAGAAGAGGTGGTATAGTGCACAAAGCAGATGTTAATGATTAGCAAATAGGAGTGATTGCATTTGGGCACCAAAGGCCATAGTGAGAAGGAAGTACTTGAATTTGCAGGTGTATCGAAGCATACAGTCATATGGGTCAACCAGCACTGGATAAAAATCCCAGCCTGTGGGAAATTCAGTCCAAAAGGCGAAACTGATAGACAGGGACTGCCGGCGTGTTTCACATCTTGTAAATGAAACTTACTGCCAGGCAAGAGCTGCCTGTAGAAGTCAACAGATGTCCTTCAAAACCAATTTCTGAAAGAACCTCCTCAGGGATCCGCACACCATGAACATATGGAGTGGAGCAAGAGGCCTTCGCTCACAGAGTTGTCTGGTTACAGTGGACGAAAATACACAAAAACTGGGTTGTTCATGGGCTGTTCACTGGAAACATTATCTGGTCAGATGAATCTGGCTTCTACCTGTATGTGAATGATGCTTGGCGTGATGTTCATTGTTGACCTCAGGAAGCCTTCAATGGGGACTGGATGCAGGTGTGGTTCAAGCTGGAGGTTCTGTGATGTTCTGTTGGTGTTTTAATGGCTTCTTTGGTTGAGGTGACAGTAAATTTGGACCACAGTGCCAACAATGAGATGCTGGACAACCAGGTTTTGCCTTTTGCTCATCATCTTTCTGAGGAGAATAACATTCCTATCTCTGTTTTCCAAGATGATAATTCCCCTGTTCACAGGGCTGCAAATGTGACTGACTGGCATGAAGAACATTCAGGAGCATTCACACATCTGGACTGCCCAGCAAAATCCCTAGATTTAAACCCTCTTAAAATCTGTGGCACAACCTAGAACAAAGAGGAATTTGAAATGCTTTAAAAAAAAAAAAAGTTTAAACATCAGTAACATGATTGGGTATAAAAGAGCATCTCAGAGAGACAGTCTTTCAGAAGTAAAGATGAGGAGGGGTTCACCACTCTGTGAAAGACTGCACCATCAAATAGTGCAACAATTCAAGAATAACGTTTCTCAATGTAAAATAGGCAAAGAACTTTTACTTTTCGTCTACGGTACATCATAACATTAAAAGATTCATGGAATCTGGAGAAATCTCTGTATGTAAGGGAAAAGGCTGAAAACCGGTATTTGCTGGTTGTGATCTTTGGACCTTCAGACGGTACTGCATTAAAAACAGACATGATTCTGTAGTGGAAATCACTGCATGAGCTCAGAAACACTTCTGAAAACCAGTGTCTGTGAAAACAGTTCATCACTGCATCCGGTCCGAGGAATCAACATTTGAATTTCTTTTTGTAAACCATTTTCATTGTGTCCTCCGGACTAAAGACCACTCAGCTTGTTATTAGTGCACAGTTCAAAAGCCAGTATTCACTGAATATTCAGTATTCAGTATTCACATGCTGCCATCCAGACGACGTCTTTTTCAGGGAAGGCCTTCATTATTTCAGCAAGACAATATCAATCCACTTTCTGCATGTATGACAGCAGCATGGCTCCGTATTAAAAGAGCCCGGATGCTAAACTGACCTGCCTGCAGTCAAGACCGGTCACCCACTGAAAACCTTTGGTACATTATGAAAGGAAAAATATGACAGACACTGAAGCAGCAGTAGCATTATAAATAATAGAAATTGTTCTTTTTATGCAGAGTAACACAGTATATACTTCTAATAGTAATAACAATTAACAAAATTAACGAAAGTAATAATTATACTTGGCTAAACAACCAAATTGTTGTTGTTGTAGTCAAGTATAATTATTACTTTCGTTATTGTTATTAGTTGTAGCAGTACTGTTATTAATATTATTACTATTGTTTTTAATATCATAAGCCAGTTATAATTATTATTACCAACAGTAATAAAAATGCCTTTAATGTTTTTGTTTAATTATTATTATTATTATTATTAACAACAACAACAGCAACATTAAATAATCAAAATAAATGTTGTTACACTTGCAGTCTGTTACACATTTAGGATTTCTTTTGGAAGTGAACTGAATCTGAAACAAACACAGAATTAGTTACAAAAATGTTTATTTTTTTGTTTTTAACTCTACACTTCGATTCAAGAACGTAAGCACACTTAAACTAGTGCATGTATATAACAAATATCAAATTATATTCTTACATACAAACCATATAAATATGTAACAAATCAGGTATTCTGTGTTTAAATGCAACAATACATGATTTAAAGTCCCATAATAAACTCAAAACACAGGATGCGTCACGCTGACTGACCTCAAACAGAAAGTGTGAGTGACTTAAAGAGTGCAGAGGTGCGGATGAGTGGAACACCGCTACACACTCGGCATCCACACACACACACCACTACACACTCACCATCTACACACACCTCTACACACAGCTACACACTCGGCATCCACACACACACACACAGCTACACACTCGGCATCCAGACACACACACACACACACAGCTACACACTCGGCATCCAGACACACACGCACACACAGACGGACGGCAAGACTTAAGTAGGCAAGACACAGAAGGATGACCTGCACTGACCATTGCGTTTGGATTTGGATATGATGTAAAAAAGTCAAAGGTCACCTGCCTTTACCTGCCTCAACTTAGTCGGCTCACATTTAACAAATAAAGGAGACTTGGGGAAAGGGAGTGAGACTTGGGGAAAGGGAGTGAGTCTTGGGGAAAGGGAGTGAGTCTTGGGGAAAGGGAGTGAGTCTTGGGGAAAGGGAGTGAGTCTTGGGGAAAGGGAGTGAGACTTGGGGAAAGGGAGTGAGACTTGGGGAAAGGGAGTGAGTCTTGGGGAAAGGGAGTGAGACTTGGGGAAAGGGAGTGAGACTTGGGGAAAGGGAGTGAGTCTTGGGGAAAGGGAGTCAGACTTGGGGAAAGGGAGTGAGAACTAGTCAGGTATTACATTCATAACGAGAGAAAGGAGCCTCCGGTTCTGGTGGGTTCTGTAAATGTGGATTGAGCTGTTTCAGTTCTCTGAGAGCCGCAGGAACCCGAGACCATCATCTCAAAGCTCTGAGAGGAGATGTGGCAAAAACGAGAGACTGGCTCACAACACAGTAAAATAAGGCTGTACAGACAGATGTGCGTGAAAAAAGTCACTTAGACTTCAGATTCAGATTCTCTGCAGTGACGGTGCTGCTGCACAAACACGACCACAGACTAATAAGACTAGAATAATCAAACCTGATCTGGCTGGACAGTCAATCTGTCTACGATGATCAGAACCAGTGTGTTTCTTGTTTAAGTTAAGCATTATTAGCAGCAGTATTGTAAATAATCATAGTAATAAATTGTTCTTCTTAAGCAAAGAATATAATATAGTAAGGATAAAATTAATACCTGGATAACAACAGTGGCTGCTGTTAGCCAGGTATTATTATTACTACTGTTATTTTTATTATTATTATTGTTATTATTCGTTGTAGTAATATTACTATTAATAGTATTGTTGCTATTGTTTTAATATTAGTAATCATTATTATTATTATTATTATTATTATTAACAGCAACAACAACACTAACAATAATGAATCATAATAATACAGATTAAAAAAACAGTAATAATAAAATCTGGCCTGTTGAATTATTTCCCCTCCATGTACCAGTACAGTAAATAAATACACTACTACTACTGATAATAAATCATAATGTAATGATAATAAACCTAAGCTGAATTTTTATAGTACCTCTCATCTCCCCCTGAGCCCTAAGATCTAAGCCATCAGATATGTAAACACAGCAGATGTAAAGTTGTGCGTGAATGAAAGTCCAGACGTTTGGCTGAAGAGCAGCAGCTCTGCGGTGATGGTCTGAGGTCTCTCAGATCAACTCTTTGGAGAACTCAAACTCTTTGTTTCATTTCAGAGAACTGCCCGGGGTCAGTATCATCTTTGGCTCAGCTCCAGGCCCTGCCGGCTGTGTTTAGCGGTCAGCGGGCAAGAGCTCGCGGCACCGACATCATTAACATTGCACCATGAGAGAAATTAATATGCATTTCTAACTCCAACATGTTGGTCAAACCACACGGTTCTAATCGCTTTTATCTCCTGTTTAACAGCACAGCAGGACAGTCGAGTCTGACTCGTGGTTCACTTGCAGTGAGGCATCTTCCAAAGGAAAAAAAAAAAAAAAAAAAAAGTGTCTATTAAGAAATCAAACTCTTTTTCTTGCCCATAGAATTTCCCTAAATTGGCATTATGCTGGCATTAAGCGCAGGGCAGAAGCAGCAGAGGCTCAGAGTTGCTCTCGCTTAGTGAGACGCTACAGTAACAGCTACCCCAGCAGCAGCAGCAGGAGAGGGAGGAGTCATGGGGAGAATGAAGGTATAGAAAAGGGGCCTGGGCTGTCAGAGGTTGGCAGGCTCCACCCACAGCATGTGTGGAGAATGAGGCTCTTCAGCATCCACTCGTTTCTGATCAGACCAAACCGGAGTCTTTGGCCATCTTGTAGAAGATTCCTTTCTTGGCGATGAGATTGGAGGGAGAATCAAACTCTGCCATCTGACCTTTATCTAGAACCAGAACCCTGCAGGGGCACAAAGATGGAGACATTTTGGTTAGTTTGTTTTAATCACGTTCTGGATTTCTGACGCACTGAACAATTTAGATTAACATAAATATTTACACAATCTGTGTGGCATTTCTTTTAGCTTAATTTCTCAGTTATGCACATAAATATTATGATATTTACCAAATATACAATGGCAGCAGATATTTATACACCGACTGGCCACTTCAGTAAGTCCACCTCTTAGTTTCTACGCTCATTGTCTGTTTAATCAGCTCCACTTACTGTATAGCTGCACTTTGTAGTTCTACAGTTACAGACTGTAGTCCATCTGTTTCTCTGATACTTTGTTAGCCCCCTTTTGCCCTGTTCTTCAGTGGTCAGGACCCCCATAGACCCTCACAGAGCAGGTACGATTTGGGTGGTGGCTCATTCTCAACACTGCAGTAACACTGATGTGGTGGTGGTGTGCTGGTGTGTGTTGTGCTGGTGTGAGTGGATCAGACACAGCAGTACTGCTGGAGTACTAAACTACAACCTAACTGCATAGTGATTCTTTACACTGGACGGACAGACGGACGGACGGACAACCGAGACAGACAGACAGATATCTAGATAGACAGACAGACAGGCAGATAGATAGATAGACAGATAAACAGACAGACAGTCTGTCTTTATTGATACTGTTTAAAAATAATGAAAAACAATGTAGCAGCTCCAGAACTGACATCAAGGACATAAATAAAAGGGAAGATAAATAAGGCCATCAACATAAAGAAAAGTTTAAGGCCCCTGGGCTGCTGCGTCTGGGCACGCTGCCATACTGGGATTGGCATTATGGGAGCATGTCACAATCTGATTCGATTCAAATACATTGGCAGAAAAATGTTAAAAACCACACTGTAAACATAAATTCACAAATTTAATGAACTATTTACACAGTCATGAAATACAGAATTAATTCTAATGAAATCAGCGCAGTTTGCTGGACATTACAGCGATGCTGGTCTGTGTTACCTGGTGTAGTCCATGATGGTGTTGAGGCGGTGGGCGATGGTCAGAACCGTGCAGTCCTCGAACTGCGTGCGGATGGTGGACTGGATCAGGTTGTCCGTCTCCAGGTCCACAGCTGCCGTCGCTTCATCCAGAACCAGAATCTTTGTCTTGCGAAGTAAAGCTCGAGCCAAACACACCAGTTGCCTCTGCCCCAGACTGACCACAAGGATGGACAAGCAAGACAAAAAATTATTCAAATAAGAGAAAACAGAGAGAAATGAACCTGGGCAATAAGATGACATAATAATCATTTTCTAAAACTAAATATTATGCTTTTGAAGTATTTTTGAGGATGTGATTTCAGCAATCTGCAATTATCTGCAAAAGCCTGAACTGAAGACAACTGCCACTTCAGTACACTAGGTGGCTCTAAGTGTTTTAACCCTCTAGACAGCGAGGGAGAAGTCTAGCTATTCACTTCTAGCTATTCACTACAGAAACAGTGAGCACAGCCAGGAAAGTTAGTTGTCTTTATATTTTCATGTACAGTACTGTACAAAATGTTTTAGGGTGGCATGAAATGTATGCGGTGAGTATGTTCTAGTAAAAATGTGGGGAAAAAAAAAATTATATATACATATAAAAAAAAAAAAAGATTAATGTCTTTGTTAGAAGGTCACTATACCAGTTCACAATCACTGTACATTACACCACAATAAGTCTCAGGATTAAAAATACTGTTCACACTAAGGAAACACAGGAAACGGCCATTCAAAATTTCACTGTTTCACACAAATTTCCAATGTCGAAATAAAAGTCTTGCTAGAGTTCCGTTGCACTCGCGTCATCTCGACTGTTTGATGTAAGGTGGTCAAGATGAGTGTCTTAAATCAGCCTTTTTCTCGCTTTGATGCCGTGTTTATATTATTGGAAGATTTAAGACTTAGCTTATGCAGATAGCGACATGCTAGGGGCGAGTGAGAGCAAGTAAGCAAGTGCATGCACGTAACGCAATAGCTAGAGAGACAGACAGAGAGACAGAGAGAGAGACAGACAGAGAGAGACAGACAGAGAGACGCAGACAGAGAGAGACAGACAGAGAGAGAGAGACAGACAGAGAGAGACAGACAGAGAGACGCAGACAGAGAGACGCAGACAGAGAGACGCAGACAGAGACGCAGACAGAGAGGCAGACAGAGAGGCAGACAGAGAGGCAGACAGAGAGAGACAGACAGAGAGGCAGACAGAGAGACAGACAGAGAGACAGACAGAGAGAGAGAGGCAGACAGAGAGGCAGACAGAGAGGCAGACAGAGAGGCAGACAGAGAGGCAGACAGAGAGAGAGGCAGGCATGTGTGAGAGCCTGAAATTTCTGTTTAAATTTAAAAAAAAAAAAAAAAAAAAAGTCAAATCAGCTCCAGTTTGAAACAATAATCGTATTAACTATGGTGGTGCTGCATGTTATGGTATTCCAGGTTGTTGTTACGGTGTGGCTCAGTGGTTAACAGGTAGCTGCTAAGTTGTGGCTCGGCCGACACTATGGTTTGTCCCGGAAACAATTTCAGTATATTAGCTACCTCATAAGATACCATAGTTGAAGTGGTTTTTAACTCTATTTTGGTGCAAAGTTTCATGGATTCTGTTTTAAAACTACAGGAAGAGAAGAGCAAATCCACACATTGATAATAAGAGAAAGAAGCAAAGAACAGCGAGTAATTATTAAATCATTATTACCTAATTACCAATATTTCTCAACAGTGAACAACATTGACATACGGTGGTTGGGCTATTGAGCAGCCCTAGGAGAAAATACTTGTCGGTTACCTGAGGTTCTCTCCTCCCTCAGAACACTCATGGTTTAGCTTGTCCGGCAGGCCGGAAACAAAGTTTTTGAGATGTGCGTGTTCCAGAGCTCTCCATACGTCCTCATCAGAGTAACCATCGAAGGGATCCAGGTTCATCCGCAGAGAACCAGAGAACAGCACTGGGTCCTACAGCAGAGGGACAAACACAGCGGTTTCAAAAGCAGCAGATATTTTCTTGTGTTTTCACCAGATTGGTGTGCTTATAGTGCATCTCCACTGGAAATTTTATTTAGTCTAGGATTAAGCCTAATCTGAGTTGGGCAAACTGACCTTAAGGGTTTAAGTGTGGGCTCACATAATTTCTCACTCTTATAATTACAGAATTTAGACATTAGATTCATAGTAGTTACTGAATAATTCATAGTAGATACTGAACAATTTATAGTAGATACTGAACAATTTATAGTAGATACTGAACAATTTATAGTAGATACTGAATAATAAATATTATATTACACCGTAAAAAGTGGCTCATCAGATCCACTTGAAAAATACTTCATGTAGTACCAAACAATTGAACTAGTTTTACTACTAAACTACTTAGTTAGAACTAGTTTAACTTAAATTTAAGTTTAACAATTCCTAGTAGACAAACTATTCATAGTAGATGCTAATTAATTGATAGTAGTTGCTGATTAATTCTTGGTAGATTCTGATTAATTCAAAGCAGATGCTGAATAATTCATAGCAATTACTGAACATTAGCCCTTCAGACAGATAACAGATTAATAAGCCTGAATTTCAAGGATATATATTAAAATGTGTTTTCATACTGTCCAATCATAAAAAACAAAACAACACAGAACTGATTTTGTCTCAGCAGTTAAGTCAAAACTAACAGAGAATAGTCTTGAATATGAATATGAAGAGGTAACAGTGCAGGTGTGAGTGATGTGTGAGTGAAGCAGGTGTTTGGTACCTGTGGAATGATGGTGATGCGTGAGCGGAGTTCATGCAGGCCCATATCAGCAATGTTCACCCCGTCAATGTGGATCTCCCCCTGCGATGCCTCGATGATACGGAACAGGCCGAGCGTCAGAGATGACTTTCCCGCTCCGGTTCTACCCACAATACCCACCTTAAACAAACACATTTTTAAAAGACCAATTTGGTACCAAATTTGAAAAATGTCTGGAACCATAAATATGCCTGATCTGCATCAGAGCTTTAAACAATCCACCGAGAAACTCAAACAAGGCACAGCTGAACTGCTGTCCACCATCTGGGACTTGAAAGGCTTTTAAAGGCATATACCTCATTGACAGGTTTGCATATTTTTATATTGACTATATACACTATGTTTACATTTTAAAGGACCCTAAGTCTCCATTGAGCTGCTATTGCACAGTATTTTCACACTGTATACTGTGATGTACAGAGACTATAGGATTTAATATACATATGCTGTGTATTTTCTTTATATATAAAAACTCTACATAATGTATATACCATGCCATACCCTGAATAAGAGGCTCTCCCACTTTCCTCTACTGTAGTCAGTGTCAGTGCACATACGCACTTCAACTTGTTGCAATATACATCATATTTGTTTAGATGTGGTACAGGAGATGGTTTGTACCAACAGCGATCACACTGTATAGTACCTCCTCATTGTGCCAGTACATTATTGTATACCACTGACAGGACAGGCTCACTGAGCACCAACTAGAAATTATATCTCACTACTCCTATTACTATGCACTGCCACTTTGTTTATGCATACTGCACAACCGTTAATATAGGTTATTGCACTATTGTTTACAGTGCACAGTCATTCTGTGCTTCTGCTTGGGCGTTTTGAAACGATTCACTGGGTGTGACAACACACCACTGCAAAATCACCTGCATAATATTTAAGCAACTTATTTATTTACTGGACATTCTACTTATGGTTGTTTTATTATTCTTTTTCTTTATATATCTATGCCCTTGTATTACGATATATGGTAATATTTTGCTACTGTTTAGCTCTTTACTGTACTTGCTGCTGTAATACAAAACGTTCAACTTTTTTTGTTGGATTAATAAAGTGACCAATCTGTCTGTCTGTCTATCCATCTGTCTATGATGTATATCCACCTATCCATCCGGCTGTCTATTGATATATATCTGTCTATCCATCCGTCTGTTTATTTATATCTGACTAACCGTCCGCTTATCTTTCTATTTGTCTACCTGTCTATCCGTCTATCTACCTCTCTATCCATCAATGCATATCGACATCCATCTGTCTATCTACCCGTCTATTCATCTGTCCACCTATTTGTCTGTCTCTGCTGCTCAATTCTTTTAGCAGTACATACTGTATATATGTACTTCAGTACTTTATTGTATCTGTACTTCCCATTGCACACTTCATATTATTTGCATATTGTTTTTGTGCTGTCTACTTTGTCTATATATGGTATATCTTTTTTATTTATTGGATTTAATTTTAAAAACCTGCACAACAAATGTCTTATATGTCTGGTATGTGGCGAATATAAAGCCTGATTCTGTTGAAATCATACTAGATTGTGTTTAAACAGCAAAATGTTGAAGAAATGCATCGTCACATGGCTTGTCTCAGTCGGACTCATATTAGACACTCACATTTTTTAACTGAAATCTTCATGATTTAGTTTTTCAGCGGCCAAGTGAGTTAAAAATGTAATAAATCTTTTGGTTTTCATTTGAGCTCATATTCTACACGTCACTGTGGAAAAGTTAGATCATGTGTGCACTGCATTTTTTTCCCCCACTGTAGTGACTGGATCTGAATTCGGCCTGAATTTTTCTCCATGATAAGTCAGTCAGGCCCAAACTCCAGTGACTCCTCCCACCTTCTCTCCTCCCTTGATGCTGACGTTGATGTCATAGATGGCGAGCTCCAGGTCCTCTCGGTAGCGCAGGCCGAAGTCAAGGATCTTGATGTGTCCAGCAGTGGGCCAGCCGGCAGGAACGGGGGTCTGCTCCAGCTTCCATTCAGCCTGAGGAATATACAGCCCTGCTGATCAGACACCAACTTAACAGGATAAAGTAAGTCACCAGCTCTCCTCCTGGAGATCTACCTTCCTGCATCCAACATGCTACCTCACCACCATACCGAACACAAATGCATCTGATCCAGCCAATTAAGGACTTCTGATGAATTCAATGAGCAGGTGTGGCAGACAGTGGTTGAACTGTGGAAGGTGGATCTCCACTACCAAGGCCGGTAACCGCTGTTCTGCATGAACACTTTAAAGGTTTTCAGCCTAATCTTTATGTACTGTATCTGTAACAGCTGCTCAATGGCTTCTATTATAAAGGTTTAATATAAAAAAGTCCACTAATACGCCCTGTGTCCATTGTGCTGCCTGTTATGTAACACCTGGTCTTCAAACTGTCCACTAAACCTGCTAAAGCCTCTTAACCACCACACTGGACAAAGCCTGCTTGAGGTTGCCAGTTCTATGATGTCAGTTTAGTGCACAGCAGTGTAGCAACAGTCATATTTCACCTCCAGAAAGGAGAAATTCCACCAATTTCAGAAATCATTATTAGATCATTATTAGATGGTTAAGATGTAAACAGAGTCATTCAGAGTGGTTTGGTGTGAAACGCTCTGTTCTAGAGAAACAGAGCCAGAATTGTTCAGAGTGGTGGTGATAGGAACCAGACGTCCGCCTCTAAAAGCTCCCTCACAGAAAGTTACTACATGAAATGGTTATGAATTCACTGCCTGACATCTAAGACACTATTTTATGATAGTTTTTAGAGGATTTTGACCTTAAAATCCATTCATGGTGGAGGGATACATAACATGCAGGGTGCTGTGAGGCAAAATAATCCCCAAAGAAAATTTATTAATTCATTTTTTCCTTCATCAACATTCCATATAAACTCAGAAGACTTGTGTAGGTTCTCTGGTGGTTCCGGATAGTAAATAAAATGTCTATATCTGTGTTGTAGTCATGGCGACCCCTGGTTCCCATCATCACCGCTGTAAAGACATCTGAACCATTTCACACCAAACCGCTCTGAATCTCTCTGTTTACATCTCACACACTCAGGTCCACAGAACTCTTTAAAAAATGGTGGACTTCTCCAATAATGATCTGTAATTAGAGGATCCAATGAGATTAGGAGGGAAAGTATCCCAAAATGCATCAGCTTTAAAACATTTTTGATTAGCACAGGGTGATATTTTTTTACAGTGCTGTTTATTTTACCCCACCGCTAGAAACTGCTTAGATCAGGGGTGTCACTCAACTACTACAAGAGCCATATTAAAAATCTCCATGGGCCAGCTGAGTTTTTAGTTTTACTTAATGTTTTGCTATGATCCCAACTGGTCACTGTACACTCAAAATATGTCAAAACTACAACAGCAAAAAACAGGTGCTGAATAACAATGATTCAAAAATCATTTTAAATATAAACAACTTGTTTTATATAAAACAACAGGCTACATTAGCTGCAGAGAAACCTCTTTAAATGTCCCCAATGCACAGAATGGATTTTTTATTTACTTATTTTTAACCGTCCATTTGCTTGAACTGGACATTTGGAATCTTTTTTTTTTTTTCGTGTGTTTTTGTGGTGTGGTCCCCTAGATCGCTGTTGGGGTGCAGTGCATGCTGGGAACTGCAGTGCAGTTCAATTGTGAAATGGGCTTATATTAATAAAAATTAAAATAATTTCACGGGTCATACAGGATTGTGAGACGCGCCCGATTTGGCCTGTGGGCCCTGTGTTTGACATATGAGGCTCAGACCCAGAGTTCCTTATTTAGGCACGTCTCTGCCTAAAAAAATGACTAGATGTCCTCACTGGTCTACTAACACATTACACTTCAACCTGTGACAGTGAATAAAACTACAGCACAATGACTTTCTTCATCACTCAATTACACAGATCAAGCATTTGCTCAGAATCACATCTTAACACTAATCTGAGAAAAATTAAACAGTACAATTCACTCAATCCGCAATGGTTATAAACATCAGTCAGACTTAGTAACTACACAAGAGGAAACAAGCTCTCATTAAACACTTGAGTCATGCCCTCAGCACACATAATCCTCCTTCTGTAATTCGGAACAAACTGTCCCTAATCATGAACAGCACTCGCAGTGAACACACTCTGCGCTCTCAAAAATTTAAATAAAATATTTTTAAAATCCCATTTAAACTTATGTGTCAAGATGCAAAAAAAGGTAAACTGTTTTTGCAGAAAATGCCACATTTCTAAGTCATTTAAGGCCACAAGAGGGCACACAGCATATACACAACAAAGTACATAACCCCCGTTCACCATTTTTCTTCTGACACTACAAACCTCTCACACTGTCTGAGAGCACAGCCACTAGGAAATAGATGGGTGAAGTTTTAGGATGCAACTTCACCACCATCAACACCTCAGTCATAATCTGTGTTTAAATACTTAATGTGCCCAAAAATGTGTTTTTTCCCCCCCTAACTTACTATTTTTATTTTGTTTTGTTTTAATTCACATCCATATAAATAAAATTCAATACAAAAGAGGTGGCAAAAGAAGAAGAGTAACTCATCTTGAATGGCTTATTATGACTATATAGTCTGATATTTGCATCAAAGGTGTTACTAAAGCGCAGCGTTCATATTTTTCATTTGTAACTGTAATATTCAATATTCAAAATTGTAATATACAATCTGAAAACAGCCACTCATGGGGCGCCATGCAACTGCTTATCCTCTTATATAGCATGTATTACATGAGCTTGAACCCATCACGGTCCAGTATATTAAAATATTGCTGTCATCACAAATAAAAAAAAGGCCATGGAACCAGATTTTTTGGGCTATTTTTTTTGGTCCATTAATCATGAATTTTACACACAATGTAAAGAGAGTTTCTGTTCTGACAACAGCAATATGCTAATGAGAGGATTACAATGTGGCGACAGAAAACTTGCTAACAGCTACAGAGCATGAATTAACTTGTTTGAGATTAAAATTACAACACTGCCAAACTGATACTTCTCAATCTAATAAACTGTCAAATATGATGTATAGCCATTCTAGTACCAGAGCAGAGTTTTTTTGTGTGTGGAGGTTAAATTACTTTAAATTTATAACTTCGGCTTTGTTCACACAGCAGATAAAAGTGGCCCAAATCTGATTTTATTTACATTTTTTTTGGCTCTTCATATTATCTTTTAAATGTGATCTGCATGCGACTTTAGTCTGAACAGCTAAAGCTGTTCAAAGCTTCAGCTCCTGAACTGACCTACATGTGCAAAAGAACAGAGCTTCAAGAGGCTCATCCAGAGGTAAGCAATCATGATGGCCAGTTGCTCCCAGAGGTTCAGCTTTATCTTCACCAGCATCACAAAAGTCATCACGAAGCTTCACTGACTGACAGCTGGGCTCAACCAGAATGTGTTCGGTCTCGCCATAAAAAGGGTGCGGTCACTTCTTTGGTTTGTGTCCTCGGATTCTTTAAACTTTTCTTTTTTTTTTTTTGATGCTGCAGCCTCATTCTCCTATGGCCGCATTCGCCCGTTTCGTTCAAAACCTCTTTGAACATAAGATCCTTCTCATTTTTTTGGTACAGAAACATCACTCTAAATGTTTGAGTGTCAACAGCATGAAATGATGACGAGTGTGGAGCTGGACTGACGTAAAAGTCGCATGAATTCCGATCTGGCTGTTCAGACCGAGTCGCATTGCCGCAGATCGGATACGGATCGGATTTCAGTTCCACATAAGAAAGCGTCTCAAAACGGAATTGAAAATGTCAGATTCAGTGTGTTTATCTGTTCACACTGACACACATCTGAGTCAGAAACGAAGAAAAAGATGAGATTTGGCTCCCTTTTACCTGCTGTGCAGTAAAGGCTAACGTTAGCTTAGCAAGAAGGCTAAACCACCAGTAAATCCATCTCGCTGACAAGTTTAGAGGATAAAGACTCAAATCTGAGTGAGTGAAGTTCAGTGGCTGGACCTGACTGGAAGTGACAGAAAGATAGAACCTTTCTGATTATTACAGTTAGAGTGAAAGCGTCGTTTCCACTCCTCATCTGTGAAATGTAGAGCCTGTTTACACCTCGCATTGATGTACTCTGCATCTGGATAAACTTTGGGCGGATTATTTTTACTCTTTTCACTAAAATGCATCCCCAGTGTGACCAGATGGAGCCTTTCCTGTGTAAAAAGCAAGTCAACACATCTGTTTCCATTTCACTTGTGTTTTCTCTTTTCCTTCTTATTCCACAAGAGGATAAAATTTGGCTTGGATGTTTTCATCAGCCTGGAGCAGAGAAGGCTCTTCGTTTGGGAACTCCAGCTGCAAGCACCACCTATATTTTTATCATTTAAAAATGTAATCTCTCAGCAGCTACTCAGCACACGGCAGACACACACACGTCTCACATAACTGTATATAACGAAAACCCATACTGTTTACATTTGTGTAAAGTCAAAATGCCTGTCTGATCACCTCCGAAAACAGTCAGTGCATCGTAAAGGCGTTCACACCTGGCTTGTCATGTGGTCAAGTGAAATCCAAACATGATTTTATCTCCAAAAATGCATGAGACATTTGTGTAGAGATGCAGAGCACATGCAGAGACAGCGTGTGGGGTAGAGGGCGAGTGGTAGGGTTTAGAAATGCTCATTCTTAATGAGTGTTAACAAGTTTTTTGGCATAAAAATAATAATCAACCTATTCATTTTTTGTCTTTTAAATGTTGATTTTAGGGGTGCTTAAAAACTCGATTTCTATTTTTAGCTCTCTGCTCTACTCACCTCTTTCTCAGTGTCTCCATACTCCTTCACCTTCTCCACCGCCACGATGTTGGTTTCCAGCTCAGAGGACATCCTCACCAGCCAGTTCAGAGACGCGGTCACCTGTGAGAAGAGACACAGACAAGAGTCAGAGCACATTAGAAGCCCAGTAATACTAGGAACCAGAAAGCTCTGGTTTATGTTGTTATCTTTCATGTTAGCTTTGGTCTGATTTAGAACTCACAGTAATTGAGTAGTAAAAATAATGCTGTAATTCTACATGAATTATTTCTGATCACTGAAACAGTTTAAAATGCAGGATCTGTCAATCGATACCACATTTGTAAGCATAAGAGCAGATATTTTACATATTATTGTGGGGGCAGTCATGGGCTGGAAGTTAGGGAACAGGCTCCGTGACCGGAAGGTCACTGGCTCAATCCCCTGAGCCGACAGTACATGACTGAGGCGACCTTGAGCAAGACACCTTACCTCCAACTGCTCCCCAGGCGCTGCTGATAGGGCTGCCCACCACTCTGGGCAAGTGTGCTCACTGGCCTCTAGTGAGCGTTCACTAATGTGCGTGTGGTGTTTCACTGCTCGGATGGATTAAATGTGAAGGTGAAATTTCCCCGTTGTGGGACTAATAAGGATCACTTAATCTAATCTTAATCATTTAAATTTGATAAAGTTACTGTTGGATTTGTGTGATCAGAAACAAAAACATCCTTTGTTTTCTCTTCTTCTCTGGTTACAGTATGAGTGATGTATGTGTGCTGTATATGGTAGGTGTAGGACCTGCAGGGCATAGGAGATGGACAGTCCCATAATGCCTGGACTCAGACTGTCTCTGGCCATCACAGCAAACAGTGCAGCGAATGTCACGATACAGTTTCCCACAAACTCCAACCGCACCGCCAACCACCTGCACACACAAACACATTATAAAAATACAGTGACCTCTATTTGTGATCATAATACACACAGCTCTGCTTCTATTAGTGACCATTCAGAACTGCAGAAAAGGGTCTTAAACCCTTTATTTTTTTATATTTTGTAAAATGTATATATATTTAGACTGTAACATTCACAAAAATGTATTATCTGATACGACATGATACAGCAGTGTCTTGATTTGATTAAAATCCAAAATAAGGAGAGGCTGAAAAATCTGTAATATTTGTATACTGATGCTTCCATTTTCAGTTTATTAGAGCATTGTACATTACAAAATATACAAAAAAACATTTAAAGGCTAATTTGCAAGTTATTATATATAGATACAATTCAATGCATGTTCATTAAACAAGAGAACCCGGCAGGGAGTGTGTTATTGTGAAATTGGTTGCCATAGATCATCACAGCCATGATGTTACAGGCAATAACCCATTCCTCTGTTCTATTACTATAATATATATATATATATATATATATATATATATATATATATATATATATATATATATATATATATATATATATATATATATATATATATATATATATATATATATTAAAGACTTTTATTTGTTTATTTATTTATTTTCATCTTAAAGTACAGACACTTACACAATACGGGCCCTTTAGCAACGTTGTATTGTTTTTCAATTAATACACATTTTTGTCTATTTTGATTGACCTTTGATTGAACAGTGTTAATTTGTAGTGTAGTGCAAGTGTATCCGCACACCTGTTGGCGACAATGCCGGGGTAATAGGCCTTCTGGTTGTGGTCCACTCTACTGTCACTCTCTCCAATAAAGCGGCGTTGCTCCCCGAATGCCCGGATCACACTGGTACCCAGCAGTGTCTCGTTAAAGTGTGTGTAAACCGGAGAGCGGCTCACGGATTCCAGACGCTTCAGCTGCCGTGACGATGCCACGTAGAAACGCTAAACCACACACAACAGGATGTTAACAAGCTGAGAAAGTCTTACTCATTCAGGGTATTTATTATTTTGTATTTTGCGCAAATATTGATACCAATTTTAAGTAAAACCAATAACACTGGCACAAGATAAGTCAGAATGCAATTCAGATCAATAAGCACTTCTTGAGTTGTTATTATCAATTAATTTAATCAGCATAAAATGCATAGAATACGTTTGTGTCACAAACTAACAAATTACAAGCCTATGAATTCTCAGTTTTGTTAGATGGTGTTCAAAATTTCTACATAATTAAAAGTTTAATATGTAAACAGTTGTTCAGAGCGGTTTGGTGTGAAACGCTCTGTTCTAGAGAAACTTAGAGTCAAAATTGTTCACAGTGGTGGTGATAGGAACCAGCCATCCACCTCTAAAAGCCTCCCTCAAAGAAAGTTTCTACATGAAATGGTTATGAATTCACTGCCTGATGACAATTTTGGCCTTAAAACCCATTCATGGTGGAGGGATACATAATATGCAGGGTGGTCCCCAAAACTTATTATTTCAGATTTTCCATCATCAACATTCTATATAAATTCAGACTCGTGTAGGTTCTCTGGTGGTTCTGGATAGTAAATAAAATGTCTAGATTTGTGTTGTAGTCATGGTGACCCCTGGTTCTTATCACCACCACTGTAAAGACATCTGAACGATTTCACACCAAACCACTCTGAATCACTAATTACATCTCACATGCTGAATTACACATACTTTATTTTCTTTAATACTTTAGTTCTCTTTTAAGTACTTGGGACTGAGTTAATATAACTCATTTCTGAACAGCATCTCAGATACAGTACAAACTTAAATACAGCCAAACACTGGAGTCGACCAATTGATATTTGTAAAGATGCATCCAGGGTAGACAACAGTGTTGCTTTAACAGTCTTCTTCCTTGTGTGCTTTGGGAAGCATACATTGCTTCAATACTTGAAGCCAAGTTTATTACTTAATATTATTATTTAATGTGGTGTTCTTATTGTGATTCAAAGTGCATTTATCGTCTTTCCATGTGCCAAATTATTTGTTTTCACTCTTTCAATGTCAGATTCCTTCAGGACTGTAATGTTATAAGTGCTAAAATCACTGGAAAATTTAAGACGTTTATGATTGTAAAAAAGCTGATTGTAGAGTATTAAAGAACTGCTGTGCCAATATAGTCAGTCAGGCAGTAAAAAACAGTGTCATCAGCATACAAATGTACCTTGCAAATCAACAACTAAGGTGGTAATGTCATTAATATAAATACTATATAATACTGGTCTGAGGGTCGAACCCTGAGGGACTACCAGTAGTAGTTCTGATTTACTCTGTCCCAGGGCCACACACTGCTGTATAGTAGACAGATCATTTCTAAACCACCCATCCATCCATCCATTTTCTAAGCCATTTCTCTCTCAGATCATTTCTAAACCAGTGTCGTCAAAACCAATATTTTGTAGACATTTTAAAAATAGGGAGTGATCAACTGTATCAAAGGCTTAGGAGAGATCAATGAAAATGACGTTTCTTTCTACTGATGGCACAGAAAAGATCATCTAAGATGAGCGTAGCAGCAGAGACTGTACTATGCTTTTCTCTAAAACCAGACTGGTTGCTGGACAAGACTGAATTTCTATGGAGAAACTTCCACCTGATAACTAAGTGTCCCAGAGTCACATGTTGCTACAAGCATGTCCTTCATGCTGACTGACCTGCACAAAGAAGTAAAACAGCCCCAGAGGAGGGATGATGATGGCCACCAGCGGAGTGGCGATGAGGATGACCGTACAGGAGCCCAGGACGTTAAACATGGAGCCCATGAACATCTTAATGATGTTCGGAATAACTGAGTCAATGGTGTCCATTTCTTTAGCGAAGCGGTTGACCAGGTTACCGCTAGGCGTCCGCTCAAAGAAGGACATGGGTGACCGGAGGACGTTATAGAGCATTGTCTCGTGCAGATAGCGCGAGGCCAGGATTCCACCAATGGAGACAGAGATGGAGTAACAGAAGACAGCAATACCTGAGAGAAAGAGACAGAACAGAGTAAACAACAGGAACAAATGATCAATAGAGAAGCTACTATAAAGTAGAATCCTAGAAACATTAGGCACAAAAGCAAAGAGTAATGCAGGCAGCAGTAATTAAAGGGCCTGTATGCTTTTTTAATACAAACCCAATTCCAAAAACAGTTGAGGCAATTTGTGAATTGCTCATAAACAAAAAGCAGTGATTAGTAAATTGTTTGGCCTGCATTGACCTGAGGGAAAAAAAAAAACACACATTTGATGCTTTGTCTTATAAACTTAATTGTTTCTATTGAACACACTGATCAGGCATAACATCATGACCACCACCTTGTTTCTACACTCATTGTCCATTTTATCAGCTCCACTTACTGTATAGGTGCACTTTGTAGTTGTACAGATACAGACTGTAGTCCATCTGTTTCTCTGATACTTCGTTAGCCCCCTTTTACCCTGTTCTTTAGTAGTCAGAACCCTCATGGACCCTCATAGAGCAGGTACTATTTGGGTGGTGGATCATTCTCAGTACTGCAGTAACACTGATGTGGTGGCAGTGTGTTAGTGTGTGTTGTGCTGGTGTGAGTGGATCAGACACAGCAGTGCTGCTGGAGTTTTTAAACACTGCGTCCACTCACTGTCCACTCTATAAGACACTCCTACCTTGCCAGTCCATCTTGTAGATATAAAGTCAGAGACGACAGCTCATCTGCTGCACAGTTTGTGTATTGGTCATCCTCTAGTCTTTCATCAGTGGTCACAGGACACTGTTGGCTGGATATTTTTGGTTGATGGACTGTTCTCAGTCCAGCAGTGACACAGATGTTAAAAAACTCCAGCAGCACTGTCATGTCTGATCCACTCAGACCAGTGCAACACACACTAACACACCATCTGAAGTACAGGGTAAAAGGGGGCTAATAAAGTATCAGAGAAACAGATGGACTACAGTCTGTAACTGTAGAACTACAAA
The DNA here is from genome assembly GCF_015220715.1 of Pygocentrus nattereri. Lineage (NCBI taxonomy): Eukaryota > Metazoa > Chordata > Actinopteri > Characiformes > Serrasalmidae > Pygocentrus > Pygocentrus nattereri. The sequence goes on from NC_051224.1 coordinate 24,567,613, forward strand.
GTGCAGCTAGACAGTAAGTGGAGCTGATAAAATGGACAATGAGTGTAGAAACAAGGAGGTGGTCATAATGTTATGCCTGATCAGTATATATGCTAAATTTGATGCCAACATTTTCCAAAACAACTGGGACAGGAGCATGTTTACCACTGTGTTACATCTCCTTTCCGTTTACCAGCACCTAAAGGAGAATTCCACCAATTTTTAAGAAATTCTGCATAATTAAACGGTTACGATGTAAACAGAGTCGATCAGAGTGGTTTGGTGTGAAATGCTCTGTTCTAGCTAGAGAAACTTACCAAGTCAGATTAATCACAGCAGTGATTGATAATATTAATTTATACTTTTTAGCCTATACTAGTACATCAGCATATACTGAGACATGTTTACAGCCCAGCTGGTAGAATGGATATAAATTGTTGTGGCTCCTAAAGTGGTTTGATTTTTGCCAAAAGGACAAAATGGCTCTATTATTGTTTAGGTCTCCTGATCTAATTTGTCTCCTGATCTGTGTTTTAGGTTTAAGGCATAAAATGTCTATTAAAAGATATTTATTGTGACCTTGTGAGAGGCCCAAAGCTCCGTAAACTCCGAGTCGCATCTGTCTGGAAGGCTGAGTGCCATTAATGACCGGGTCGTCCGTCCACAAGCTAAGCCAGTAATTTGAACCCAGTGACGCCAAATGGTGAGAGAAGAAGAGGATGATGCTGATGAAGGACAGAAACAAGCCGATGGCCTTCATGTACTCCCAGAACACGGAAAATTTGACCTAAGACACACAAACAAACCCTTTTTCTAAACAGACATGCTAAAAAACATTCTCTGACTTCACGCTAAACTCATAATTTAACTTTTTCATAATCTTTACAGATTACAGTATCTTGGTTATATGCACATTTCATTTTACAGTTATTACAAGTACAGGTTCTCTGAAACTAACATTTAGAACTTTAATGTATGTTAATATAACAAGATTTTACTTAAGTAAATGAAATAAAACACCATAATTGGTGCACAACACACAATATACCATGAAGTAGTTTCTTTTTGTTTTATATTTTGTTCAAATAGATTGGCTGAAAATTAAACATTGATGTGTATTTCAAGATACTGCATATACATGACGCTGCACCTCAGATTTCCTTCCAACTCCACTATCCACTGTCCTCACACAACCTTTTAATCAGGTCTGCAACCTCTAATTCAGTTTCTGACCACAAGACTATCAGCTGTTCTAAATAAGTTGTTCGGGCAATTCACAGCATATTTGTAAAAATCTAGTAAACACATTTAATGGTTTTGATGTGAGAGTGCTGTGCTGTATTGTGGGTACTGGTGAACTCTTACCCTGCCTGTGTTGGCTTTGTCTGCCTCAGTCAGTTTGGCAGCATCTGCAGATTTGGTCTTCTTGGCTGTGATGTCGTTACTCTCAGCTTTCTGTGGGGGCTTCGCTGTTCCAGATGTGTTTAAGGAGTTCTGGCTCTGTCTACAACACAAACATGTTATTATTGGCACTGATTGGAAATAGTAGGCAACAGTCTCACAATGCAGCATTCCTGGCTTATCTTGTTAACTTTAAGCTTAGTTTGATCTCTCTCACACCAATGGATCACTTCTACCCGAGCTGCATCACCATGGCAAGTAATACAATGAAACCAGGCTCGTGATTCTGACCTTTTCCCTATTTAGGGACATTCTGCCCAATTAGGGCCGAGCCTCAGAGAAATCAGGGCCAAGCTTCTGACCAATTAGGGACAAGTTCCTGACCAATATGGGAGGAACTCTTGACCAACCAGGTACCAGATTCTATTCAAACTGGCTGAGCTTTTGCCCAATCAGGGCGGAGCTTCAGACCAATCAGGGCCAACATTCTGCCCAATCAGGACTGAGATTCTTTTTTTTTTTTTTTTTTTAAATATTTTTATTGTCATACACAAGCATACATGTCATTGTGGGACATATTTCAATCTTTTTGCGTATATGTGCACAGACACACACGTCAAAAACAACACAGTTGTCATAAATTTCTGTAAGTCCCCATACATAAAGCCTTTTTTTTTGTCCTCTCCAACCCCCAAACAACAACAAAAAGAAAAAAAAAATCCACAGTGTCAGAACTATATACATACAGGGGGTGATCTTGTCTGTTCAGAAATATAATTAGTTTATGAATATGAAATCAGGCCCAAGGGGTGTGACATATTTAACCCATTTTTCCCAATCTGAGAGGAACTGTCTCATTGTAAAATTAACGCGGTTATTTTCTCCATGTCTTATATGTCCTTTATAATATCCATCCACACCTTTAAAGTTGGACACTCCTGTGACAGCCACCAACAAAATGTTCATTAGATGTTTATCTCTTTTCTCCCACTTTTGGGGTATAAGCCCAAAATATAAAGTTTTACTTTCTAGGGTAATTTCACATTCAAAAATCTCTTGCAGGGCTTTATGTATCCTCTTCCAGTAGACTTTAATACCGGGGCAGTCCCAAAATATATGGTAATGAGTTGCGTTTAGATTTCCACAGTTCCTCCAACACACTGGGGGGTTATTATCATAATGGGCCTTCTGAGAGGGTGTAACAGGACTGAGATTCTACTCAATCAGAGTGGAGATTCTGACCAATCAGAGCCAAACATCTGACCAATTAGGGACAAGTTCCTGATCAATAGGGAAGGAGTTACAGACCAATCAGGACCAAGTTTCTGACCAATTTTAGGGACAAGCTCCTGACCAGTAGGAGAGGAATTACTGACAAATTAGTGACCAAATTCTGTCCAATCAGAGCAGAGCTTCTGACAAAATTGTAAACAAAACCAGCTCATGTTTTAGTGTTTTTTTATTAGCTTGTGAATCCTGCAACAAACAGTGACTCACCTCAGCAGAGCCGCTGGTCCTCCATTCTCCAGCGTTTTCCGTGGCACCGCATCTGCATCAAAGATTCAACATGGTCAATCAATCAAAGAAAACAAACATCTGCATTAACCATGCTGGTCACGCCACATCCCTACAAAGCACTACGGCAACTAGAAAGCAACGTCCTCACTGTTGTACAAGACTCTGGCCACTAGCACTGCTACACTGAGCTGCAAACTCTTTCATTTATTAAACAGCTGTTTCCATATAATGCATTCATCATATCTCATGACCAAAATCAAGCCAGTCCATGGAACAGCTCCGTCCAAGACCAAGCACAGACTTCATTTGAACACATACAAAAGGAAACAATGCACAAATTGCAAATTGAGCATAACTGTCTGAATTGCACCACAACAGTCAAAATTAATTTTGATATTTACATTTTCAAATTCGTGTAGGTTAATAAAGTGGAGGCAATGCACACTACAGGTTAAACAACATAATGTCATGTTGCCCCCATATTCAATTATATAGGAATAACAGACAGCAAAAGACAGAAATACAGTTTTTTTTTGGTGCTTATTCAAATCCCGACTGCAAAGTCTGTCATGCTGGTGATGTCACTACCACACATCCTACAAGGCAGATTTGTATTTTTTTTTGTTTGTTTCAGTTGCATGGCTCAGCAAAATATTCTGAACTATATTTGTTTCACAAATGTTACAGTTTTAATCCACCCCCCCCAACCCCCATATATAAATCCCTTGACTGGTTGTCCTGTACTGGGCCTCATTAAATAGCAGTCAGCAAGAAATGTGCAACAAAGCCGAAAAACGAAACTTTTGTGGATGCTGTGTGGATGCTTTTAAAGTTGCAATAATCCAGTGGTTTAAAGACAGTGAGGAACAGCACAGTGTTTAATCATTTTCCACTCCAATATCTCTGATACAGACTGTCTGCAAGAACAACACCTCAGGCTGGGTGGGTGGGGCTAAACTGCTTCAGGCTGAGGGGGTGGGGCTAAACTGCTGCAGGCTGAGGGGGTAGGGCTAAACTGCTGCAGACTGAGGGGGTAGGGCTAAACTGCTGCAGACTGAGGGGGTAGGGCTAAACTGCTGCAGGCTGAGGGGGTAGGGCTAAACTGCTGCAGGCTGAGGGGGTAGGCCTAAACAGCTGTTGGAAAGATGAGTGGGGCTAAATGGCTGTAGGCATAGTGAGTGGGGCTAAATTGATGTAGACCCAGTGGGTGGAGCCAAACTTCAGCTGGCAAAAAGGGTGTGGTTGAACAGCTATAGGCTGAGTGAGTGGGCAGGGTCAAACAGCTCTAGGCGACACAAGCAGTAATAAATTGCTAGGTTAAACAGGAGGGTCTATAGGAGGTGTAGGCTGATAGGGTGGTCATATACAAATTTACTCTTGGTTGTGACTTCACAACCATGATGAATTCAAAATGGACTGCTTTTGCAGCTTAGTTTCTATATATTGGCAGTACGGACTGTAGAATAAACATCGATTTTTTAACCTTTTTTTTTAAAGCAAGACATTGTTTTCCACACTATGAGCCTTTTAATGGCATTTTGAATACAGCAGAGCTCAGACTGAACTCAAAATCAGTTAACAACACAATGCAGTGAAAAAACTATGGTAACCCTATGAATGTGTAACAGTGACCAACTAACAGGGTGGGACAGGAAGACCACCACCCATTCAATCAGGCCTAAGTCAGTAATACACCTCAAAACCACAGGCTTTGTGCAAAACGCTCTCAAAGCATGCACCCGTGCAGCCCTATGGTGTCTTATGTCCTGGTGAACATTAAGACCCTCCAACCTTCAGACTGCCCACACTCCTCCTCCTGCTCGCCTCCCTCCTCTGAACAGCACACAGGAGAACAGAAAGGAAATGAGGACATGAATACTGGCAGACAGGAGACTGAAAAGAGCTGAATCACGAGCAGGAGAGAAACAGAATGAAGCAAATACATAGAGAAACATTTTTGTCGTAACTGTTATGCTGCTATACCAATAAGGCTGTGTTCACATTACCAGGTTGAAGTGGTACAAATCTGATTTTTTGCCCTAATGTGACTGATGTTTTCAGAGCTGTGTGGACACAAATCTGATCTTTTCAAATCCGACCTGAGTCACTTTCATGTGTGGTCGTAGATCACACCCACTATGTTGCTATGTTTTCAGTCACCCATCCAAATCATTGAATTCAAGTGTTCCAATCACTTCCGTGGCCACAGGTGTATAAAACCAAGCACCTAGGCCTGCAGACTGCTTCTACAAACATTAGTGAAAGAATGGGTCGCTCTCAGGAGCTCAGTGAATTCCAGCGTGGTTCCGTGACAGGATGCCACCTGTGCAACAAGTCCAGTCATGAAATTTACTCACTACTAAATATTCCACAGTCAACTGTCAGTGGTATATTATAACAAAGTGGAATCAATTGGAAATTATAGCAACTCAGTCACGAAGTGGTCGGCCACTTAAAATGACAGAGTGGGGTCAGCGGATGCTGAGGCGCATAGTGTGCAGAGGTCACCAACTTTCTGCAGAGTCAATCACTACAGACCTCTAAACTTCATGTGGCCTTCAGATTAGCTCAAGAACATGGGTTTCTATGGCCGAGGAGCTGCATCCAAGCCTTACATCACCAAACGCAATGCAAAGTGTCAAATGCAGTGGTGTAAAATGCCTCCATTGGACACTAGAGCAGTGGAGACATGTTCTCTAGAGTGACGAATCACGGTTCTCCATCTGGCAATCTGATGGATGAGTCTGGGTTTGGCAGTTACCAGGAGAACGGTACTTGTCTGACTGCACTGTGCCAAGTGTAAAGTTTGGTGGAGGGGGGATTATGGTGTGGGGTTGTTTTTCAGGAGTTGGGCTTGGCCCCTTAGTTCCAGTGAAAGGAACTCTTAATGCTTCAGCACCAAGAGATTTAGGACAGTTTCATGTTCCCAACTTTGTGGGAACAATCTGGGGACGGCCCCTTCCTGTTCCAACATGACTGCGCACCAGTGCACAAAGCAAGGTCCATAAAGACATGGAAGAGCGGGTTTGGTGTGGAAGAACTTGACTGGCCTGCACAGAGTCCTGACCTCAACCCAATAGAACACCTTTGGGATGAATTAGAGCGAAGACTGTGAGCCAGGCCTTCTAGCCCAATATCAGTGTCTGACCTAACAAATGTGCTTCTGGAAGAACAGACAAAAATTCCCATGAACACAGTCCTAAACCTTGTGGAAAGCCTTCCCAGAAGAGTTGAAGCTGTTATAGATGCAAAGGGTGGGCTGACATCATATTAAACCCTATGGATTAAGAATGGGATCTCAAGTTCATATGCATGTGAAGGCAGACGGGCAAATACTTTTGGCAATATAGTGTATGTATCCAAGTAGTGACCATGTGACCTTAATGTGACACTCAGATTGGAATTCATGTGCTTTTTCCACTGCGCGTCCGCCATCATTCAGCATTACCATGGCAACAGCGCCGAACAGAAGTTAAAGCCTGTAAATGGTGGAAAAGCAGCTCATCTCACCTTTTTCTCCTTTGTCTCGCTCTAATGAAGCTGAGAGCTGATCAGAGTTCATTATCTTCTCAGCGAAGCTCGTTAGTTTGTGCTGATGATGCTCATGATTCATTCACATGGTGTAACTGAGCAGGATGTGCTCATGAGGGTCATTTCAGGACACCGTTTCATTCACATTAATCTCAGATTTTAACCACTTACCTAAACCAGTGTGAAACATCATGCCAGAGAGATCGGATCTGAGCGAAAAATCAGACCCGAGCAATGAGGCTTGTAATGTGAACATGGCCTTAGTGCAGATGACACAGTGTACATACAGCTCAAGACGCACAACGCTTAGCCTGTTAAGTTGAAGGGCTAGCTTAGCTGACTAGTGGTTTTCTTCAGTCACGTTTAAATTTCTGGTTGAGATGTAAACAAACTCATTCAGAGTTTGATGTGGTTTGATGTAGATTTCTTTACAGTGGTGGTGACTGGAACCAGATGTCTTGATGTCTACAACGCAAATGTAACTTTAAGTTTATTTACTATCCAAAATCACCAGTGAACCTATGCAGCTTGTATATATTTACATTTATGTATTGATGATGGTTTAAAAAAAAAAAAAAAAAAAAAAAAAGGGGGTCAAGCAAAATAATTATATATATATATTCTTTTTTTTTTATATATTATTGACCAGGGTATATTTTTTTTAGTTTAGTTTTATTAGTTTTTTTAAACTGAATTTTAATTTATTTATTTTTTGTGAAAGCTCCCGCAGATTAACAGAAAATGTGTTTTATGATCTACACATACTGCTCTATGCTTACAATTTACTGCTGAAAGCCAAAACTCTTAGACGCTCTCTGTGTCATTTTATAAAAGTAATTTTTACAGAGCAGATCACTGAGGAGACGCCATCTGTTTATAGTTTATAGCCCAGATTTGTGGAAAAATGGGTCGACTTTCAGTAGAAAAAAAATATTCAGCTTCTTTTATTATAAGGGTTTAAAATTACATCACCATCTATTTGACTGGAAAGAAAACAGTTACAGCTTCCTAGGACACCCACCTTCTGAATGTAGCTTATGAAATATGAAGGTTATGAAGATTAGGACGTTTTGGAACCACCAGTGGTCTCAAGGAGTTGAAAATGAGGCTATTTTGCCTTACAACACCCTTCTTGTATCATTCCACCATGAACTGATAAAAATAAATTGATTAAAATATATTTTAGACCGAATATGTTATGACAAAACTGCTGTGGAACAGCCTCTCTGACATAAAGGCATTAATCTCTTCAGACGTCTGTTTCCTATCACCACCACTGTGAACAATTTTGACTTGGTAAGTTTCTCTGGAATTAAGCATTTCATGCCAAACCACTCAGTGATTTTATTGACATGTTAATTTAATTATGCCGAAATTTTGAAAAATTGCCAGACTTCACCTTCAAGTTGAAACGGAAAACTTTGTTCATGATTTGTATTGATTTTAGGCTGGATGATTCAAAAAGGTGAGATAAAAAGACAGCAGGTGAAAGACAGAAGGAGGGAGGGCATAACAGGAGCTCAGACAAACGATAAATGACGTCTACGGAGCTTTTGTGCAAAACAGAGCAGCAAGTCACAGGTGGCTGAGCTTTACAGTGATTTTATCAAAGACCCTGTTAGGTAAGCAGAGTAAACTCCCCTTACAGCTGATAAAAATCACTGTAACACAAGGCCTTGAACGGCTTATTGCTTTTTAAAATCTACAGACAATAAAAAACATGTAATGAAACAAAATATAAAACAGGACATTTTATGCTGATGTGGTCAATGATGTGCATATAATGAATGTCTAGTGTACTTTTTATTTGGCAGTTTATTCCTGTAGAAAAATGTAAAAATACTGATCAGTTTTTGATTAAATTCTTGATTTAATGCTTTACATCCTTCTCCATCGCCCATGTTAAATCTAATACATGGAAAACTACAAACATACACATGCTGTATGTATGTATGCATCACTGCTGTCGGAACAAAACCTTGTATATACATTCCTGTTTTTCAGAAACTGATAAATGTGAAAATGCCTGTTATAATGGGAATAACAGGAAGTGACCCCTAAACTGGCTCTGGCTCACCTCCTGTCCCTTCAGCCTCTCCATCCTGCTCGGCGTTGGCGTAGGTGCGCAGGAATTCAGCAAAGGCTCCCTGTCGCCCAAGCAGTTCGGTGTACGAGCCAGTCTCAGTGATCTCTCCGTCCACCATCACCAGGATCAGATCAGCCTGCGGCAGGAAGCTCAGCCCATGGGTCACCAGCACACGTGTCTGAGAATTAAGAATTAAGACTTTCACACACTGATGACTATTACTGAAAATGACAAATACATATAAACCATCTATTAAACATTGGGATCCAGTTTGGAAGGCACAACCATCTAAGCATTGGCCCGGTCGAGTTCGATCCCTGGTGATGCTACAGCCATCCCTAGCCATCCAATTGGCTTCGCTCTCTCTAGGTGGGTAGGATGGCCCCCCTCTTCTCCACCCATCACTCAACATGACGCTAGTCGGCGCAAGCATCTGATAGCTGATGTTAACAGATCTGGCGGTTGGCGCTTTCCTCCGAGCAAGTTTGCTGTCCTATTGTGGATCATTTAATCTTATAGAAATATGGGTTAATTAATCTTAGTAACTAGGTAATCATAGAGTTTTTAGAATTAAGAATTTTTAGTCTTGGTGTGCACTATGCTTAGTTATTTTCATATAAGATTTAAGGATTACTTGTGAGTATATCAATATACCTATGATACTCACCGTATGTTACTCATGAGAAACAAAGATTTTTGTGGAGTTCATGGTTAGGGAACCATGAAAGGCAGGAATGTGGAGTGTTAATAAGAGTTTCCTCAAAAAAAGTACTACTTTAAAATTACTAAAATAAGTAAGTCATAGAGTCATATAAATGAAGTTGATGAATCCTCTCACCAAGGACAGTCCTTAGATTGTTTGTGTAAGGGAGTTTTAGACACAGGCATAGACCTGGAGCTTGGAGAGGCCAGCAAAATTGTGTACATAGTAAAAGACGAAGGCAAGCTGACCCTCAAAGAGCAAAGTAAGCTGATAAGAACTGGCAAAAACGGGTTCTTGATATAAATTAATAAAGTGTCAAAATTACCACCAGGCTGGGAAAGTTTAGAAAGAATAGGTTCCAGGGATGGCTGGAGATAAAAATTTCCAAGGAAAGTGTCGAATTAAGAAATAACGGGAACCAAAAGTGATTCAAATTCATATAACAAGGCAGGGGGCAGTGTGACGAGCTCACCCTGAAATAGGATATAAAGAAGGATGCTTTGTGATTATCTTTGCAGGTGTGGTTGTCCGGGAATGATCTTGCCACCTGAAGCTCAATAAAAGAAGAGAGGACCTTTTCCTCCCTTCCACCAGAACTCAGCGGCTGAAGTTCCACTTTCTGTTATTTTACACTCTAGACTTAATACTGACCTTTGGTGTAGACATAGATAACTTAGCCATTCTCCCCCAGAGCACAGCAGTCTCAGACCATTACTTAATCTCATATGAAAGCCAGTATAGTGGTAATGTGCATTCATCACCATGTTATCACATTAAGAGGATTATAACTCCCTCCACAGCTGGTAGTTTTATCAGAAACCACCCGCAGTTATCAGCTTCTGTCAGCTGTCCATCTAACCCTACCGAGTTAGATATTTTGACCAAGTTTGTAGAGGATACTTTTCGATCTACCCTAGATAGTGTGGCTCCATTAAAAAATAAAATAGTACGGCAGAAAAAACTTGCCCCTTGGTATAACGATCATACCCGAGCTTTAAAACAGACTGCCAGACAACTAGAGCGAAAATGGCGTCTGACTAAATTAGAAGCGCTCCAGTCTGCTTGGAAGGTGCCTTATAGACTATAGAAGAGCTCGTACTGTGATCAGCCGCTCTCTCCTCTCTCATAGAACACAATAAGAATAATCCTAGATCACTATTTAGGACAATTTTTAAAGTAACAGAGAACAAAACAGTTCTAAGCCCCAGATGCCATCAGCCTATAGCAGCAATCTTCTTCTTCTTCTTCTTCTTCTTCTTTCGGCTGCTCCCTTTAGGGGTCGCCAGAGCGGATCATCTGCCTCCATCTTGCCCTATCTACTGCCTCCTCTACTTTTACACCAACCATCTCTTTGTCCACCTTCACTACATCCATAAACCTTCTCTGAGGTCTACCTCTTCTCCTTCTACCTGGCAGCTCCATCTCCAACATTCTTTGCCCAATATATCCACTATTCCTCCTCAACACATGTCCAAACCATCTTAGCCTGGCCTCTCTGACTTTATCTCCAAATTGCTCCACCTTCACTGTCCCTCTGATCTGCTCATTTCTAATCTTGTCCATCCTTGTCACTCCCAATGAAAATCTCAGCATCTTCATCTCCGCCACCTCCAGCTCAGCCTCCTGTCTTTTAGACAGAGCCACAGTCTCCAAACCATCAGCCTATAGCAGCAATGATTTTATGAATTTCTTTAGTAAAAAATTGGCAGAAAATTCAGAACGCACAGTTAAACTATACAAAACTTGGTGTCATGATAGACCCTGATCTGTCCTTCGATGTACATATAACTAATACCACTAGAACAGCCTTCCTGCATCTCCACAATATCGCTAAATTAAGAAATGCATTATCTCTACAGGATGCAGAAAAACTAGTCCATGCTTTTATTACTTCAACGCTAGATTACTGTAATGCCCTGCTGTCTGGATGTCCCAGCAAAAGCCTCAACAAGCTTCAGCTAGTCCAGAACGCTGCAGCCAGAGTCCTCACAAGAACCAGAAAATTTGACCATATTAGCCCAGTTTTTATCAACCCTGCACTGGTTACCAGTTAAATTTCGCATTGATTATAAAATTCTATTACTGACCTATAAAGCTCTAAACGGACTCGCCCCTCAGTACCTGAGTGAGCTTCTCCTACTATGAACCATCATGCCTATTTAGATCACAAGGTGCTGGCTTACTACTGGTACCTAGAATTAATAAAGTTACATCAGGGGGGAGAGCTTTCTCAAACAAAGCCCCCCAGCTCTGGAACAATCTTCCTGTTACTGTTCGGGACTCAGACAGAGCCTCAGTTTTTAAGTCTAGGCCAAAAACTTACTTGTAAAGTCAAGCCTTTGGTAATTAGTCTTCCCTGTCAGATCTTGACCTGCCGGAATCTCTGCTGCTCAGTTATACTGTAATCTGTGATCAGTCACTCATTACTCGGAGGAAGCCTGTGTTAGCCTTCACCATCCTAGCGCTGGTAGTATCGTGTGACTGGGGGGAGTCCTAACTAGCGGGTGGAATTGGAAAAGACTAAATTTGGGAGAAAATGGAGTAATAATCCAAATATAAATAAATAAATAAAATTATATTTTAATTATATATAAAATAACTGTGATCCATCTAGCTTTACAGATTTTTTTTATTTCTTTGCTGGTTTTCAATCGTTTTATTTAAATAAAAACAACAGAACAGTGACAGTGCTGTACTTAAAATAAAGTCAAAGGATGTCTAAACTAAAATCTTTCAGGTGTTTAAACCACCTCCGAACCAAAAAAAGTTTTAATATGAGCTTTTAACAACAGTTTGGAAATGAAAATAATCAAAGTTTTAAATCAGCTGGTAAAATTAAAAAACAGCTTCTCATATCAAGAAGTTACTTTGGTGAACATTAGGCTGAAGATAAATATACACCAAGCATCAACACTGCGGAATTATACTTTAAAAAAAATTCTCAACTGAAGAGGGCAAGGTGATCCCAAACCTTTGACTAGTAATGTACAGTTCTGCCCAAATGTCAGAGACCACCCTTCATTTATCACTTTCCAGTCAAAACAGCCATTAGATACAGGCGTTTTAGTGAAGATATTTCTGCTTATATTATATATATATATTACATAATATAATACACATAAATGTAAGGAAAGTTTGAAAATGAAAAAGTGTTCAGAACTTCAGCTCCACTCTTAACATTAGATAATACAAGAGTTACGGTAATTTTTTACAGAGAAAATTCTCATGTTTGTGGGTTTCTTTGGTCTCTTGTGTCTTTTTACTGTCTTTTCTTTTTCTCTCATATCACTCTGTTTGGCGTCTCTGAAAAAACCTCCGTTTGGAGGGTCATGTAGCCACAACACTTCACCCTAACCCTCTCAACAAGAATCAGGGCACTCTACCCCTAGACGTGAACACGCAAAACAGGGATTAGGGCTGAGAGCTAGGGGTGAGGTGTGAAATGGGATTGGGCCAACATGTAGCTTTCAAGAAGAACCTCAATAATAAAAGGAGATGGACACATCAAACAAAGAAGCTGAACAACGGATTGACCACCCCAGAGTCCAGACCTCCACACCACTGAATGGGTTTGATTACTTTGGAAAATCATCAAGCAGCTTCTAAAACTGAACTTTGGAGATGTGTCTGCGGATTCTTTGAGGAACTGATAGTGAGTCTCCTGAAAAGAATGGACGCTGGAAAAAATGGAAAGTGTGGACACATAAAATAGAGAAGAATCTAATTTAATATAATGTTAAATTAAATATATTCTCTGCTTTGTTTTCAAGATGCTGAAAATTAATAACTTGTACTTAATTGCCATTTTGACTGGAAATTAAATGCAAGGTCTCAAACAGGCTGTATACATTATATATAAGGTCAGCTTGGGCATTTGGCAACAAGTATCCAGAACAGAGTGAGGACCGTGAAGACTGACCCGTCCTTGCAGAACACCCTGAGGCCCGATGACTTTCTCAAAGATGTGTTTTCCAACGTGGGCGTCCACAGCAGACAGTGGGTCGTCCAGCATATAGACGGCGCAGTCGCAGTAAACAGCGCGTGCTAAACTCACCCTCTGCTTCTGACCACCAGACAGGTTCACACCCTGCACAGCAGAGGAAACCACAGGTCAGCACTTCAGGCAAAAGCCAGCTAGCCAGCATCAATACGCTCTTCTGTAATTTTACAACATAAACAAGCTGCTAATCTGACAGAACCATATATGACGTTTTCTGCATGCATCTACTTTCTGATGAATCAACAAATTAAACCATCACCTATTCAGTTAATAAACCTGTGGCTTAAATTCAATTAGCAATAGTAAATTATTCTGTAACTATTACAAAATATTATTCAGTATCCACTATGACTTATTCAATGAGTACCATAAATTATTATTCAGTACCTACTAATTGAGTAATATAAATGATTTAGCAACTATTATAAATTATTCAGTACATACACTATGAAATAGTTTAGTAAATCCTATAAATAACTCATAAATATAATATTTTTTTAGTATAATATAAATATGCAGTTCTAATTTTAGTTATTCAGTATTCACTATGAATTATCCATTACATACTACGTATGTATTGACTATAAACATTTACTGATAATGACTATAAATTACTAATATGAATTATTCATTTACCAAGTACAAAATGATTCAGTAAGTGCTATGAAATAATCACTAAAGCCCTACAAATGATTGAGTAAATATAAAAAAATCATATCTAACAAATATGCAAATGCCATCTTTGTTTGATGTATGTAATTATTATTTATGCATGTAATCCTTCATTATGTACTATGACTTATTCAATGACAAATTATTCAGTATCTACAAATTGAGTAACTACTATGAATTATTTAACAACTAACATGAACTATTCTGAATATACTATTAATTAAATAAATACTATAAATAATTCAGTGAATGCTATAACACTATTTAGTTTCATTAGTTTAATTATTTCATATTTACTATGAAGTATTCATCATGTATTATGAATTGTTCAATGCCTACTAAAAATGATTTAGTTTCTACAAATTGAGTGACTAATATTATTAGCAACTATTATTAATTATTAGGATATACTAATCAATAAATACTACATAATACAGTAAATACTATAAATTTAATTTGTATCTAATATAAATATGCAGTCGTACCTTTAATTATTCCATATTTTCTGTGAATAATTCATTATGTACCATGAATGAATTATTATGTACAATGAATTATTCATTATGTACTATGCATTATTCAGTGACTACTATAAATTATTATTTAGTATGCACAAATTGAGTGACTAATATGAATTCTTTATTATTCAGCGTATACACTATGAATTAATCCATAAACACTATATATAATTCATTAAACATTACAAAATTATTGAGCATGTAATATCAATGTGCGGTTCCATCGTTAATCATTTAGTATTAATTATTCCTTATGCACTATGAATTGTTCAGTATCTACTCTGATACTAATGTGTAAGGTCTGTGGTTTTGAGCGTGAGCAACTGATACACTCATGAGTTAAACTGGTCACATTTCTCAAATAACTAACTAATACTAAATAAAAAAAAGAAATTAGAGCATTTTCAACGCTTTCCAAGGTCACCTTCTCTCCAATCTCGGTGCCGTCTCCTCCTGGCAGGATCTCCAGGTCTGGTAGTAGAGCACACGCCTCCAGCACCCTCTGATACCAGTTCTCCTTCCTCTTCTGTCCAAATATGATATTCTCCCGCAGCGTGGCATTCTGGATCCAGGCCTGCTGGGGCACGTAGGCCACCGAGCCCTGAGAAACAACACGAACAACACATAACTACCACAGTCACAACCGTATACCTCACATAATGGTAAAGGAAGTGGACACCTTTCCTTAATGTTAAATGCGTATGACATGCATACGACTAATGTATAAACACGGATAAAACTATGGACAAAATTCAGTCTTCAGGCTGCAATTGTGTCCAGCCATGCTAATGTATTTTAATCCATGTTTATAGATAACAGTGAATCACGTAGTGTCAGAAACCACATAAGTCTGTTAGGCTACGTTTACACAGCACGTAAAAGCGGCCCAAATCTGACTTTCTCACCAAATCCGATTTTTTGTTTGTCTGTTCAGATTATATTTTAAATGTGATCTGTATGTGACAGTCTGAACAGATCAGCTCCTAAGAAACCTCTTCAGAGGACACTTTCTATAGGATGACATTTTTTAACTACTATGATTATTATCACTTTTTAGCCTTTTGTTATGCTTTTACTACTAACCTTCTCAATCCCTGATCTCTGTATTGGCTCAGCTACACTGTACAGTTAAGCCCAGAAATATTTGGACAGTGACAAGTTTTGGTATTTTAGCTGTTTACCAAAACATATTCAAGATACAGTTGTATAATCAACATGAGCTTAAAGTGCAGACTCTCAGCTTTAATTTGAGGATATTCACATCCTAATTGGAGGAAGGGTTTAGTTATTACAGCTCTGAGATTTCAGGATCCTCAGGCCATCGCCCCTCCTTCTTGAAAGCAATTACCAGGATCATAAGTCAACTTTTATTATGTTAATTCACCGAGAAGCACTGAGGCAGCAGCTCTGTGGTGCATCCGGAAAGCCTACTAGTAACATCTCTCTTTCTCTCCCTATTTCTGTAAATATATAAATATATAATATTCTGATGGTTGTTGTTAGTGTAATATCCCCATATCATTATCATCAGTATATTAGATTTTCTACAGTAAATTAAAATGAAAATGTTTTGCATCGCATGTATGTAATATATCATTATAAATACCGGTTTTAGATACAGTTATACAGTACTACTAAATTTGCCAAAATCAGGTTGACAATATTAGCATTGTCTGCCATTGTGTGAACCTTGCTAGCTGGCTAGTTCACTCCGACCTAGCCAACAGTATGAACGGCTGACTGAACGAACTAACGAAACGAAATTAAACTCCAACAAGGAAATGTTGAAATTATGTTAAACTGAAACAAGGAAATACTGTGAATGTGTTTTATTTACATAATAAACAATGGAAATGCGCAAGTAATCTCACCAAGCAAACCCCAAGAGATGGGTTGCAGTTTGTCTTTCAACGTAAATAGGTCAAAATAGCTGTCAATCAAAACAGGATTCTGCCTTTCGACTTATCCTCCAATCATCTTGCAGAAGCTCAGTGTCCAGACCCGCCCACCCACAGCTCCATTCACCCCCAGAGACGCTCAGCGTCCGGGGACGGGACAAAATCGTGACATTTATCCAATGACCAGCGAGTTTCGAAGCAATGAAAATACCCGCTCCATGTGGTCCCGCTGAAGTGAATAAACGCTCAGCTTCTACGGGCAAATGCACTGACGCTACGTGATAAGCACCTGATTCTGAACGAACTCCTCTTCGAGATGAACGCGTTCTAACGCATTTGTAGTCAATGAAATGTTAGCACAACTGTACATATTTGACCATTTAAGGTTTGACATTTTAGGGGAAGCTGATCTCAAAATTGCCCTGGAGACAACCTTGATCGGGCCCAGGTAGAATCAACAATCAGCAGTCCAGGGAAGTGGGGGAGGACGATAAAGAGCGTCTCGCAGCAGTGTTCCTCTGGGGGAGATATGATGTACCAGCCAAGGCCAAGGCCCGCGCTGATACGGGGAGCCGAAAGCAGATAAGAAGGTTTTGCAGCCTTCTAGCGAGTAGCCGTAGTTTTTACGGTAGCTCACCAAGTCCATTATGGTCACTCCAACGATCCATTTTCCTTTGCAAAGCCGGCCAACTTCTCCACAATGTTATCCAGGGTACGACTTACAGTCAAAGTCTGAGTGTTGATAGCTCTGCCCACCACGTCAATCATGTCAGGCAGCTTCAAGGGGCCGTGGACAGCTGCCCCCATTCTGCTAATTTTGTGATACACCAAGGCAATGCCTAATCCAATCAGCAAAACACCTGTGATCATGGTTCCGAATAGGTAGACGTCCTCAATATCCTCCACGGAGAGAGCCGCCAGACACACAACACGCCACCTCTCCCATGCGTCCGTCATGTAGCCAGCTGCAAACGTTCCGGCAGGACAGGCTGGTTCCCCCGAACCAGAACTTCTTGTCGAGAAGATGGTGTCAATTGCGTTGAGAGACCATTTGATCAAATCCATTTTTAGGTCTGAAGAACAGCACGGAGAGAGTCTCTCAGTAAAGAGCTCAGACAGTATACTAGACACTAGGGATTCTGGGGAAAAAGGAGCGCACTGGTGAGCTCGGGATGTGAAAAAGTCATGGACGTCCACGGAAGACAACAGTGGTGGATGACTGCAGAATCCTTTCCATGGTGAAGAAAAACCCCTTCACAACATCCGCCCAAGCTAAGAAAACTCTCCAGGAAGTAGGTGTATCAGTATCTCAGTCTACCATAAAGAGAAGACTTCATGAGAGCAAATACAGAGGGTTCACCACAAGGCCACATTAGACTTTGCCAAAAAACGTCTAAAGAAGCCTGGAACTTCTGGAACAGCATTCATTGGACAGATGAAACCAAGATCAACATGTACCAGAATGATGGGAAGAAGATGTGGAGAAGGCTTGGAACAGCTCATGATCCAAAGAACAAAACATCGTCTGTAAAACATGGTGGAAGTGTGATGGCATGCACATGCATGGCTTCCATTGGCACTGGGTCACTAGTGTTTTCTGATGATGTGACAGAAGACAGAAGCAGCCGGATGAATTCTGACATGTACAGGGATGTACTTTCTGCTCAGTTTCAACCAAATGCAGCATTGATTGGACGTCGCTTCACAGTGCAGATGGACAATGACCCAAAACTTACTACGAAAGCAACCCAGGTGTTTAAGGCAAAGAAGTGGAATATTCTGTAATAATCACCAGATCTCAACCTGTTCGACCACGTATTTCACTTGCTTAAGACAAAACTTAAGGCAGAAAGACCCACAAACAAGCAACAACTGAAGACAGCTGCAGTAAAGGCCTGACAAAGCATCACAAAGGAGGAAACCCAGCGTTTGGTGATGTCCATGAGTTCCAGACTTCAGGCAGCCATTACTTAACAAAGTATTAAAAATGAACATTTTATTTATGGTAAAGTTAATTTGTCCAATTACTTTTGAGACCCTGAAATGAGGAGGCTTTGTAGAAAAATGGTTGCGATTCCTAAACATTTCATAGGATGTTTTGTGCAACCCCTTTAAATTAAACCTAAAAGTCTACACTTCAATTGCATCTCAGTTGTTTCATTTCAAATCCAATGTGGTGGCATGCAGAGCCCAAATCATGAAGATTGTCACTGTCCAAATATTTCTGAGCCTAACTGTAAAGGAAGGTCTCCTTCAGTGTACCTTAATTTAAAGTGAAGTTTGGTTTATTATATAAATGGTAGTGTATCTGCAGCGCCAGGTATGTCAGTGAAGAACTTCAGAAATCAGGCCAGAATTTGCATCCCTAATTGTTATTTTGTATTTTGTAGATGGTGTAAATGAGATTTGTTGAATTGAGCATGTGAGTGAAAGGTACCTTGATGGACACCGATCCCTCCTGTTTGTGCATTTCTCCCAGCAGGGCCGAGAGCAGAGACGACTTCCCTGAACCCACATGACCCACCACAGCAACCAGCGCACCCTCAGGGATCCTCACGTTAATCCTTTAAGGAGAGGGAGAAGGACGGAAAAGACAAAGACGGAGAAATACAGAGAGAACAGAGAGAAGGCTAAGAGGCAGTAGCAGAGGAACACAGAAGAACCAGTAGAGCTCGTTGTGCAGGGAGGTGATCACACAGCAATAGCAGTTTTATCAAAAATGATCTGATTTCTGCATTCGTTTATTTCTTCTGCACATGCTGCTAAGTAAATTTCAGTTTATGTAAGGAAAAAAAAAATAATTTGTGTAATAAGATTAAGAGACCGCTCTTAGTCCCACAACAGAGAAGTTTAACCCATCTGTGCAGTGAAACACCACATACACACTTGTGAGCACACACACAGACTAGGGGGCACTGAGCAGACTTGCCCAGAGCAGTGGGCAGCTCTATCAACAGTGCCTGGGGAGCAGTTGGGGGTTATATGTCTTGCTCAAGGGCACTTCAGTCACGTACTGTTGGTTTAGGGGATCGAACCAGCAACCTTCCGATCACAGGGCCGGTTCCCTAACCTTCAGCATATGACTAATAAAACATAGTTAAAAGGGCCGTCATGAGTGATTGATTATAGCTTAATAAGAGATTTTAATTTGCACTTTTAAGGAATCAGCTTAGTGATTATTTCACAGTTAATATGACAAACAAGGTCAATGTAAAGTCGCGTTTTGTAGATTCGCCAGAGAGCGGGGGCTAACAGCACTCACATAAGCATGCTTTAGCGTGTGCATCACTGAAAGGGAGGAAACACACACCATCAGGATTTCATGAACACTCTCTGTCACACAATTTTTTTTCAAATTCTAAAATGTAAAAAAGATGTTTAAAAGTGCCCATTAAGAGCAAGTACCTGCTTTTTATTGACTTGCTCAAATGCTTTCCTTGATTGTTAACCCTGTCATTGTCTTTAAATGTGTATAATGTCATTGTAAAGTAAGGAAAATTAGTTTGTTACCCTGAGGCAACATCGTTTAACAGGGTTAAGTTTTGCTGAAAAACTGCATACAAACTAAATATATTATTTAATACTTTGAATGTCTATTAAAAGCTTCAAATTCTTGCAAATGCCTCAAATGTCCATGTTTAAGTAAAGCTGGCATATTTGTATGTTTCCATAGAAACAATAAAAGCACTAGTGGAAATTAACATGTTCATAGTGGTGGTACTTTTATTAGGTGAAGGTTTTTGCAGTAAGCACTGTTCCATAATGATATTCATGGACATTCATTAAATGATTAAAAAAAAGTGTCATTATTTAGGCCCATTTTTACTTAGTAATTAAAATGGATTAAATCATCAAAAAAAAAACAAAAAAAAACACATCAGCAGATTTTTTGATGCTTAATTTGTAACGTGTGTTCAGAATCAGCGAATGAATCACAGCACTGATATTCAGTCCCGGTCTCATTTCTGCCCAACACATCATGCTCCAGCACATCTGGTTCATCTCTGGAGAGTGATAATCACCTGCTGAGCGGATTCAGGCGTATTTGAGAGCAGTGGGCCAAGGCCCGGACTGAACACCACTGGATTAGAGGGAGACAGTACATCTTAATTCTTTAATTAGTTTAAATTATCTAATTTGTCACTTATGTTAGCCAGAACGCAATTCCATCTGGCCAGTGAAATAGTTTTGAGTTGTCTAGGCATGCATGTGTACTTGCCGACCAGTCCAGACATTCCAGTTTCAGCAGGCGCTACATAACTGCAATATTTCACACGTCAACATCAACAGCCTTAATTCAGAGAACAGTGTTTAGTTCAGTTAGTTTAGTTAAATCTGAATCCTTATCTCACCTTTTTGCCTCATTTGGCCAAAATTACACAATTTCCTCTCGTACCCTAAATTTAGTCGTTGGAAGTTTGCTTTTTTAGCTTTACACTGTAGCTATTATAGCTAACAAACAATAGAAGTTGCCCCACCAGTTTCATCCGTCAAGCCCTTAAAGAGAAATTTCACCGATTTTTTAAATAAAACCTGCATATTTCAGTGATTAAGACGCAAAGTCATTCTGAGTAGTTTGATATGAAAAGGTTCATTACAGAGAAGTTTTCTGACTCATGTCATCTATTTTTATATGTAATTTTGATGACTACAATGTTGGTAAATCTGGAAAAATACATTTTGTTTGGCCCTCAAAACACTCCATGTATCCCTCCACCATTTTAACATGTTTTGGACCTAAAATCTTCTCAAAACTATCATAAAACATTGCCTAAGACATAAAGCTGTGAATTCTTATGAGTAACTTTCTGTGAGGGAGCTTTTAGAGGTGGACGTCTGGTTCCTATCACCACCACTGTGAACAATTCTGACTTGGTAAGTTTCTCTAGAACAAACAGTTTCACACCAAACCGCTCTGAATGACTCCATTTAACCATTTAGTTATGTAGAAATTTCTGAAGAATAGGTGGGATTTCCCTTTAAGCAATCTCAAACAGACACGCCTATGTAGCTTAAATGGCTATTACTTAACAGAATACATAACAGCTCAATGCTGCTTGTGGTGCCACTGATGAGGTAAAAACTCCATTTGTTGTCTACACCAGCCTTGTAGATGACTGACTGTATCTGGGGTAAGGAGGTAAACTGCTAATTTAATTTTGGTCAAACTATCGCTTTAAGTCACAGCCCGGTTATGTTACACAGAGAAGCAGTTACCTCTTCAAAGTCGGGGGGTCGTCTTTAGACCAGCTGAAAGCACCGTCCACAATCCTGATGCTGTCTGGAGCTGAAAAAAAGACACAAAGAACAGCACTCATGTCTCACTGTTGGACATCAAACCGCCACCAGTGCAGACACCCACGCTCTCAGTGCCCACCCTCAGGCCTTTGAAGAGCTACGCTTGATCTGCGTAGATCAATCCGATTATGAAGTTCCAGTGCTTCACAGCTGGGCTTATCGCCCACAGTGTGTTTGAGTTTGCCTCGGCCGCTTCTTTGATTCGTGTCCTCAGATTCTTTAAACTGTTCTCTGACGCCGCAGCCTCGTCTCCTCCGGCCACGCTCGGGCGTTTTGTTGGAAACCTCTTCAAACATGGAGCAGCTGCGATGAGTCCCTTCTAATTTTTTGGTACATAAACATCAGCCTAAATGTTTATAAGTCTCAGCAGCACGAAATTATGACGAATGTGGAGCTGGACTGACGTAAAAGTTACATGAATTCCGATCTGGCTGTTCAGACTGAGTGGCAATGCCACAGATCGGATACGTATCGGATTTCAGTTCCACATATGAAAGCAGCTCAAATCAGAACTGAAGGTGTCAGATTCAGTGTGTTTATCTGTTCACACTGACACACAGAAAGAAAACGATGACATTTGGGCCACTTTGACCTGCTGTGCAATCCTCACCTCAGATTTTGCTGCTGCATAATCATAAACTAATCTAATTAACCACTGCCCACCTGTTTTTCCCACTTTGTACTACAATACCATAATACTTCATACTAACTATGTTTGCTATCCAGTGTCGACCAGAGGAGGATGGGTCCCCTTTTGAGTCTTTGCTCCTCCAAGGTTTCTTCCGCTTGACTTTAGGGAGTTTTTTTTCATGCCAATGTCGCCACTGGCTTGCTCATGGGGGCTTGGACCCGGATTTTTCTTTTCTTTTCTTTTTCTTTCTGTAATACTGATCGTTATGTAAAGCTGCTTTGTGACCAAACCTGTTGTAAAAAGCGCTATATAACTAAACTTTGCTTGCTCACTTTGTAAACGTAGCCTAATACCACCTAAAACCATCATAGTAATTAGTTACACATTATAGTAATCGTGAGACTTACAGCCAGTAACAGCTTTGCGATCAACACTGTCCTCATCCAATTCCTCATGAGACAGAAACACACGCAGACGCTTCATAGACACGCTAGCCTGCAGGGATATGAGAGAGAGAGAGAGAGAGAGAGAGAGAGAGAGAGAATCACATCACAGTGACTACAGCACACAATAAATAAACACACATGCAACGGCAGACATACAATAATGCGAGTTAAACATTAAATACATAGCTCTTTTTAATTTAAACACTTCAACCAAAAGTGGTAATGTTGCTAATGATAAAAGAAAGGAAATTCTGTGAAGTGGTCCTCATTAGACTTCTTTGTTAGCCACAATGACGCCGTTTCATGAATCAATTCAGGGCCCATCCAAATCGTTTTACAAGGCAGTTCAGAGCCCATCAGAGTCAGTTCAGGACAAACATGTGGCTAATATGATGCAATTTCATGAATGGGGGGTTATTTGAATCATTTAATGTTCGTATATGAACTTCAAGCTCATTGCGCTGACTGAGTCTGACAGGCTCTGAACTGACTTGTTAAATGGTTCGGATGGTCCCTGAATAGATTTGCAAAACAGCTTGGACATTAAGTGACTCATGAATCGACCTGGATATGGTCTGAACTGACTCGTGAGTCGACTTGGACAGGCCCTGAACTGACTTATGAATCAAATAAAATGGGCCCTAAACTGACACGACTTGGCTCATGCACAGTCATGACTGTAAAGCTGTTCTCCTGCAGCTCACAACGACAGCTTCAATGTACCTTCAAACAACAATCCTTTAATTGTAGAAAACCTTTGGTCTGCTGGACAGAATGAAGCAATACATGCAGTGGATAAAACCATGCATTACTGACCAAACTGCCCCTTTAACTGAGTGAAGGTTCTGTGCTGAATGCCTCAGTGGAGACTGACCTGCACCATGCTGCTGATGACCATGGGCAGCATGTTGAGAGGAAAGCGCAGAATGTTGAAGAGAGCGAGGGACACAAAGGCTTTCTGAGCATCCAGAACATTGTGCTCATCCACGAGCACATACACTGCAAATGTGGAGAGCGCCACCTAGCAGGAGAACAAGAACATCCAACAGAAGACCATTAGTTTATTAGAAAGTCCATACATGAAGATGATGTTCAACCCAACCATAAGTCACTGTTTCTCAACGCTTAGGTTAAAAATATCGGATTGACTTTGCTCCTGTTCATATTATTTGGAATTTTAGGTTTAGAACAGTTTCTATTTACAGTGTTGCACTGCTGTTGGAGCCCTGGTGTCATGTGACTCACTAGAGTTGCAGGGTTCCAGGTGTGAACTTAATTCGCATTAAGTTGCACATTTTGGAGTCAGGATTCAGCGTCCAGTCTCAAAAATATTTTATGGACACAGTGACCCCTCACTCTCTATGATGAGACCAAAACTGAAGTTATAAAATCACTAAAGAAACCCAGCAGGACGGTCGTAACTTGTGCTGCGTGGACGTCCATTAACACTGGATCTTATGTCTTGCTAACAGCGCATTTTACCGCAGATGAGTGGCAGCAGCATCTCAAACAGCAGCAGTGAATTAGATCCTTCTAAATCACTTCCAATCGATTGAGTAATAAAAGATATTGGAAGTAAACTCATTATGGATCATTACAAATACTATGCTTTAACACTACTGAATCCTCACACAGTGAGAAAATAGAAAAAAAGATGCACTGATAACCATTTTATAATCACATCGCAGCCTCTGAATCGTAATCGAATCGTAAGGTGCCAAGAGATTCCCACCACTATTATTTATACATGTTCCTAATAAATAAATGTTCCTAAACTTACTTTATTTATGTAATATTGACATTTGACATATTAACATCTATGTATCAAGACTGATCTCCACATTCTGATGCGACAATGTACTATCAAATGCACAGCAATCATCAAGTTAACATTATGTCGCGGTAAAGAGCCTCTCTAGTAGCAGTCTCTAATCTGCTAGCAGTGGGAACAGAGAGCGACTTTCAAAAATTCAAAGCTCATGGTTGACTTGTGCACTCAACCTTTCAGTCATACAGCCTTTCTGTAACTTTTTCACTTTCTGTAGTTCCAGAGTTCATAGTCCTTGAACTGGAACTGAATCAGATGCAACACTGGCAAAGTGACAATGACTGGATTGCTGATTCTATGGGTTACTATAAGGACTTGTATTTTGGTCTACTGGACAAAACCATTGAAGAAAGTGTTATTCAGGAAAATGAAGTACTGCTTATAAACATGTTATTCAACACTAATGCCCATGTTCTGAACTCTCTCTATGGCATATTGTTCCAGGTGACTGTTTCTCACCAGGAATGGAGAGCAGACCCAGGTGAAGGTGGAGATGGCACCCAGGTAAGCTGCTTTCTTCAGCACGCGCAGTTCACTCTCCCTGATGGCAGACACTTTATCTCTGAAAGCCAGTTCCCACGCATACAGCTTCAGCACCTTAATGCCGTTCAGAACCTCGTTCATCAGCTTTATCCTGTTGTCTTTGCTCTTCATCTGGGCGACCTGAGAGCAGAAAGAGCAGCTCACTCACCAGAAAGCACTGCAGAGCCTAGACAAGATAGTAACTCTACTATCTCCACATCATAGGAAGTGGACAGAAAAGCTACAAAAGCCACAAAGGTTTCAAGTGGTTCCAAGATCTGATTGGTTGAACCACAAAGCGTTGTGGATTGCCAGAGTTATTAGTAAACCACATTACTTCATGGTTACTCAAAGGAGTAGTTTTTCAGCAATTATTACGGAATATAAATCATCTACACAATAATGTAGTGTGCTGTTCATAAGGCTGCATGACACCTACATAAGCCTGTCACAACGACAAATTAACAATATGAATGTTTATAAATGCTTATTCCAATATCTGTCCATCATCTGTCATAAAGGCTATTTTAGCTATCTTTGATCAAAATTGGTAAAGGTAACCTTCATAGTAAATGGCACCAATTGGTATAAGCATTGATAAACATTGATGTAGGATTATGTCAGCTGTCATGACAAGCTTATGTAGGTGTCATGTAGCCTTATGAACAATGGGTTTGAATGGTCAAAGCAACATATGGGGAACAAGTGCAAGCATTTTATCTGTATAACATTCAGAAAAATTAGGAAGAAATTGTCCCATAGAAGCATTCATAGAATTTTAATAGCATTATTGGGTAACACTTTTCTGTATTGCACAGTTCATAGGGCTATATGACACCTACATAAGCTCGTCATGACAACTGACATAAGCCTACATAAATGTTTATACATGCTTATTCCAATTGGCATCATTTGCTATGAAGGTTACATTTACCAATTTTGATCAAAGTTAGCTAATGTTGCCTTTATGGCAAATGACGCCTATTGGAATAAGCAGTTATAAACATTCATGTATGGTTATGTCAGTTCTCATGACAAGCATATATATATATATATATTTGGTGAAGGAGCTGTTCGTAAGGTTACATGACACGTGTGTGTGTGTGTGTATATATATATATATATATATATATATATATATATATATATATATATATATATATATATATATATATATATATATATATGTATACACACACACATACACACACGTGTCATGTAACCTTACGAACAGCTCCTTCACCAAGTATTCAGGCCTCATTACCAGAGGTAGAAATAAGCTAAATACATACAAAATCATCATTTATAGGGTATTTTCTATTAGGAGGAGTCTGTTCCAACTCCTAAATTTAAACTAGTGTAAATAATACTTTAAAAAAATCTATTTTTTTGTAGATTTAGATTGATCATGAATTTATTATTATTTTTTCAATTTAAAAACTGTAATAAAAAAATGCTGTGCCCTCTTTTCATGACACTTCCGAAACACAAAAGGTAGTGGCAAAAATGGAAGGTTCAATCATTTGTTTTACTAAAATAAACATAATTAACTTATAGGGTCACTTAAAGCAAAAGGGTTTTAGTCTAAAGTCCAAGATCAGTTAAAAGTCCCACTTGTATCTTGAAACAGTTCAGCAGAATGATCCCCAAACCCTCAGTTCAAGAACATGGAAGGCATATTCAGAGCAGAAGAAGGAGTTTTTAACCTGGTAGGTTTTGGTTTTCATGGCTATGACCGCATTCACTGGAACCATCAGCACCATCACAGCAACTCCTGCCAGAACAGATGGACCCAGATTCTGCAGAGCACAAAAGAGAAAAACCTACACATTTCCACACTGAACAACATGAGCTGAGACTTGGTATGAAAGGAATTCTCAGCATGTAAACAATGCATTTTAATAAATTAGAGCAAAGCATCACCACCTAGATCAACAGAGCAACAGCTGAAGGGGAACTCCACTAATTTTTCAAGAATTCTACATAATTAAGTGGTTAAGATGTAAACAGAGCCGTTCAGAGCGGTTTGGTGTGAAACTCTGTTCTAGAGAAACTTACTGAGTGAGAATTGTTCACAGTGGTGGTGATAGGAACCAGACATCCACCTCTAAAAGCTCCCTCACAGAAAGTTCCTACGTGAAATGGTTATGAATTCACTGCCTGATGACCGTGACACTGTTTTTTGATAGTTTACTGTTAAAGTTTTGGTTTATATCATATTCTAATCAATTTATTTGAATCCATTCATGGCGAAGGGGTACCCTGAGGGTGCTGTGAAGCAAAATAGTCTGCAAAGAAAATAGATTATTTCAGATTTTCCACTTTTTTTCATCATCAACAGAAGACTCCTGTAGGTTCACGGGTGGTTTTGGATGGTAAATAAAATATGTCTATACTTTTTGTTGTAGTCATTGCAACACGGAGTTCCTATCACCACCACTGTAAAGAAATGTAAGTGCAGCACTGCATGTGCTACCCCGGGGTCAAGGAGGACGCTGGAGGCAGGGTCCAGTGCTGCAGCAGCCATATCTTTTAATTCACTCAAACACAAAACAAACCTAACCAAAAGTTACGCTGGCCACTTTTCAGTGGCTTAATTTCAACTAGACTTTTCAGTCCTTCTCTTTTCAGCTCTTTTGTGCTCAGCTGCTGCTCATCCCTCTCTCCCTCGCTCTGTTCCCTCTCAGCTCTTTTTAAAAGGTGCTCATGCTGCCAGCCAGATCAGCATCAGCTGGCTCTCATTAAGGGCACCTAAGCCAAGAGGGAATGAGAGCTTGCCGCTCCGCCTCCTCGTTACTACCCCCAACTGGCAGCTCGGCGGAGCTCGGGACTTGCTCCTTGTTCTGGTGCCACTCATGCCCTCATCCTCCTCCTCCTGCTGTTACTCTCATGACTCGCGTCGCTCGAGGGAGCTCGGACTTTGTGATCAGCCCCCTCTACACTCGCAGCTCTCTCTCTGCCATCCTTGCCGAGGTTTGCTGCCGCTGGGTGTTTGGGCCCCACCTTCCTGCCGGCTTTCGTGGCCGCCATCGTCGGGGCCCAAGGGGCAAGCTCATGCCACAGTAAGTTTATCTACAGTGAACCATTTCCAAATGACACTATTTATATTATTCAGAAACTTTGAAAAACTGGTGGAATTCCCATTTAAACAGTGGAGTCAACTTTTATTATCAACAAATGATGCCAAAATAAAACCAAACTGAGCCTAAAGCCAAAGTGTGTGTTCTCACACACACACACACACACACACACACACACACACACACACACACACACACATATATTAGTTGTCCGAATTAATTTCATGAAGAATGACTTGGGAAAAAAGTCTGGTTCTACTGACCTAAATTAAAAGTAAGTTTAAAAGTTTTTTTTCCTTTTCCTGTAAAGTTACCATTTTGGAGATGAGAGGTTTTGTTCCGACAGAACCGAAATAAGTATGTATACACAAAACATTTACAGGGGAAGGAAAGACATTCTTTACTTTTAATCAATGTCAATGGAACCAGACTTTTTTCTGTATCATCTTTTGGCTTTGGATGCTTTCAATGGTTTGTTTTTAAAACCTAAACAAAAGCAGTGCTCGTAAACAGCCTCCCACCTGCCAGAGAAAGTACAGCGCCAGGATGACCTGAAGTGGAGCAGACCAGATCATGTTGATGTAAGTGATGAGGTCCATAAAGCGCTGAGCGTCCACTGACATCAGATTGACTATCTCTCCCACTGTGGAGGTGCGACGGGCCGCGTTCGTGATAACCAGCGCCTGAAGCAGATAAAGACAGTCATGTACGACATGCTATTGTCTGCTGTTTCAGAGATAACCGCCTCATCAGATTAAACATCCTGGAAGATTAAAGGGCCCATATTTGACATTTTTGGATTGTATGTTCACCCACCTGAACCTAAACAATTGTGTAATGTTAGCAAGAAACAGTTGTATTGTAAAATTTATTTTTAATCATTAAATTATATTAATTTTTAAAATGTAAAGTGGTTGGTATAATGTAGTGGGTCACTGGGGTTCAATGTCCCGCTTGGGCAATCGCAACGACTCCTAATTCTACGTTCACCTACCTGTTCAACAAAAATAAACTCTAATCCACTCTGGATAATTTCACCTGCCAAATGCATAAAAGTCGACTATTTTAGTATCTTAGTTTCCACATACGGGCGGCATGATAAACAAAAAACAGCATGATAAACAAAAAACAAGCACACATTAAAGAAAGTAATTCACTTTCCTTTGATAGATCCGCATTAAAAATACAATAACATAGTCTATTTTCTCCATGTAGACAGACATAAAAATAAAGCTATTGCATCAAATCTCTCAGAGCTCACCTTCCTGTAGACCGCTCCTATGATGGCCGTGCGGAGCCTCATTCCGGTCACAAAGCACACGTGGAAATATTTCTGCAGGATAAGCGTCTGAACACAGGTGCATATGAACAGCAGAGCGGTGTAGAAGTAGCCGTGCCAGGAGGGGGCACTGGAGTCGTTCACAAACTGGATCAGCAGCCTGCAGAGCAGATTTCATCATGGGTGTTATAAAGGAGCAGTGGGTCAATGGTTGAAATATGAATGGGAAAGCTCAACATGGCATCTCTGCCAGCTGATTGCCATACTGCCACATCTGGATGCAGTTTAAGCTTAGGAATGTATTTACAGAAAAGATTTGGGTGACTATTGACTTCTAATGTTTGATAGAAATGTTTAACAGATTTAAACTAAAATAGGAAAATTTGGACGCCAAGCGCTTTGGAGTAACCTAAGAATATCCCTAGGCAGCTACCACTCCACAAGGTTTGAGGAGAGTGTGTGATTAGGTTAGCACCATGCTAACTAGTCCTCACGAGCTTCCACTTGGTAGCTCCAGAGATGAAGAATTAAACTTCGACAGCAAACGTGTCTGATTATTGTGTAAATAAAATTTTAGATATGTCTAAAAAAGAGATTTTCACAGCTCCAAATTTCTGCATAAGATCTTCTCAGCTGGAACTCAATAGAGCTCATGTCTACAGACGGATTATGTAAGTGTGCAATGTAAGAATGCAATGTTGCTGCTTTTGGGTCCATGAAAACCTCACTAATGAAATAATTACAGACATGCCACATCCTGTGAAAGGAGTAAATGAGTTTAGCCTCTCGGAGACGGAGGGAGGATTTTGCTCACAGACCAGTTTGGAATACGATCATATTCAGCAGGCGAAAGCAAATTATGTACAAAAGCCACAGCTGCTGTTTAGGAAGTAAAACCTTCCCACTGTGAGAAAGTCCAGCACGCTGTGAAGGAAAATAAACAACTGAATCCTGGACCACAAACTCTGTAAACCACAGAAACGAATGAACCAGAGGAGGTTCCACATTTCCATTAATCACACTTGTAATTTACTGTAATACAATAACTATATTAAGGTAATAGTAATAATGATAATAATAATAATAATTATTGTAATTATAATAATAAACAACAACCAACTTCTTTGCATCGTCTTCATTGGCGTAAGTGAATGAGCCTCAGAATTTGTAAATAAATTACCACAAATGTAACATCACTATACTTAAAGATGTTTTCACGATATAAGTTGGACGTAATGCACCAGCAAAACAACAGCACTACAGTAAAAAGGCTATTAAAACTGAGTGGTTGAGCAGTTCTGGGCAAAAATTTATTACAATATATACTAGGGATGCACTGATGCCACTTTCTCCCTTCTGCTACCTGATCCTTAAGTACTGGCTGATACTGACTACCGATACTGATACTTAGATACCAATTACTTCATTACGGCTACTAGCTCTGCTCTGTTGGCGACCCTGCCAGTCTGCAGTGACAGCAGAGGAGGGTAAAGTTCAGCTCCTCACTGCTGGGCTTTAGTTCCATTTAGGGCATCATAGGCCTTCAAAGAGGGGGGCAATTATTTATTATCACCCACCCCTAATTCTTCAGTGATATGAAGTTGAAGTCACTTATTTGCCAGCTTCTTGCTCGAATTTTCCCGTTCCACTTCAAATAGACCAGCAGCTACATTCTGGCATTTTAGGCATCAGAACTGCTGGACTATTTAAGGTGGAACAGGATAATTAGGTAACTAGCTACTGAGAGATTAGCATGCTATTAGCGATTGTTTATGCTTGTTATGAAGAAAACCACCAAAATACATCAAAACAACATTAAACTAAGATAATACAGTGGTTATTGTAACTTTTTAACAGAGAAAATTCTCACATTTGTGGGTTTCTTTGGTCTTTTGTGCTCCATCTTGCCAGTTTTTCTTTAGCACTCTGTTTGGACTCTCTGAAAAACCTCCGTTGGGAGGGCCATGTAACCCTAACACTTCGCCCTACCCCTCTATGTGAACAAAAATTGGGACAGCCCACACCTAGACGTGAACACACAAAACAGAGGGCTAAGGGCTCAGTAGTAGGGGCGAGGGGTGAAACGGGTTTGGACCAAACTCTGTCTAAACTAACTCACCTACAAGTCCTGATATTTAGATTTTTTTAAATATTTAATTTTGATCAAATCTGTGTTCCGTGTCACAAATAAAACATATTCAGCTTGGCTAGATGGTACTTACTTGCTGAATTATACTAATTAGATGCTTAAGAAAACCTTTGTTTATTTACAGTATATATTTAGTACATCCTACCATATAATTAGTAATAAGAAGCATGTTTAACATCTTAAGTGAATAAAAATTCTTTTTTGTGCAAAACAGTTAAAAAAAAAAAGAATTAAACAGTTTACAGATAAACCTGTGGTGTTTACACATCATCACACTGCAGCTTCTCTGGCTCAAACATGGAGCTGGATGTTGTTTCACGTCCAAATTTCTCAAGTCGTTTGTCTCAGTCATGGGTCTTGCTCACTTGCGCTGCTTCTCTGAGTGTCGGTTCAGTAAATATCATTTTTACGTTGTCAGTATCAGAGAATTCCAGTGTTTCTTCTGGCTTGGTTGAAGTGACGGGACGCGAGACCCCACTGCTGAGGGATACAGCTGACCGATGGAGGCGCACCAAAGGTGGGGCTAGTAGACACACAGGCCTGCCTAGCAGGCTGCTATGCCAAAGGCTAAATCAAGGCTAAAGGTCTCAATATGCTGAGATTCTGGCGGTTCCTTTGGCTCTCTCAATAAACATTAACTCATACTGTGAGTGACCACACAGTGGCAGATGGGTGATTACTGAGAGAAGCAGCTCAGCCGTTCAGGTAAGCGTTGCCAGTAGTGTTTTTCCTCACTAAACACTGCCATTAGAGTTTTTGCCATGACCATTTTTACTACTGCTTGTTGTCCCACATCGACATGTCGGCAGGTCGGAAACTGCTTCATGGTATCAGAATTCTCATCACCAATACCAATACTGTGTTTAAGTGCCTGTATCAGCACCAATAACACACAGTATCGGTGCAACACTAATTACAATATATAATATTACATATTTACATTACACTAAAACAATAAGATAATAGCAAATAGGTCTGCCAACCAATCAGCTGCACTGCGATTATGTGGTTCATGTAGTTGCTAACATACTCATCATACTATCCACCCCTAAGATAAAGGAGCAGAAGAGGAGCTTGAGATTTAACCTCTTCAACTCCTTAGAATCACTGGTGGCTCCAAAATGCACTTTGTCATATTCTTCATAACCTTGATATTTCATAAGCTACATTCAGAAGGTGGGCCTCATATGAGGCTGTAACTGTGTTCTTTCCAATCAAACAGATGTCATTTTAAACCCTTATAATAAAAGAAGCTGAACTCTTTATTTTTCTTCTTCTACTGAAAGTCGACCCATTTTTCCTCAAATCTGGGCTACAAACTATAAACAGATGGCATCTCGTCAGTAATCTGCTCTGTACAAATTATTTTTATTAAATAATTAAAATAATAATATAAAAAGTGTCTCCGATTTTTCGCTTTCAGCAGTAAATTGTAAGCATAGAGCAATATGTGTGATCATAAAACAGTTTCTTTTAATTTGAGGGGAGCTTTTACAATAAACAAACAAATAAATAAATAAATTTACATTTATTTCATGCAGTTACTGAATAATTTGCCTTACGATTTGGTCACATAAATTCAGGTGGACAAATCAAAAAATACCCCGGAGAATAAGAGGTTAAATAAATAAATAAATAAATAAATGAATGAATGAATGAATGAATGAATGAATGAATGAATGAATGAATGAATGAATGAAAAGGAACCTGAGGATTTCTGGTCCTACGAACATCAAGATGTCATGGATTATCTTGTAGAAGGAGCTGACGAGGAAGTACGGGCCGAAAGTCCTGCAGAGTGCAAGGAACAGAGATGGACTGCCACTTTTCTGAGGCGTTTTCATGATCAAAATCTCGGATTCCTCGATCGGTCGCCTGTCCTTCTCAGCCATCGCAGATCGCATGGGAGAATACAGGGTCTTTTCATCTGGCCTGAATGAGAAAACAGAAGAGGTGCAGGTTTATCACTGAAAAAACACAAAAGAAATACAACATTAAAAACATAAAATCCATCATGTTTGCCCAACCCTAAATTTTTGGCAGAACAGGAGCTCAAATGATGAAGCAAAATTTACCTTTTCAGCCCCACATTGAAAGAAGCACAATACAGAGGAGCTTGTACACAGTCTTAAATCTAATTTGGTGCATAAAACCACACAAACAGTTTAAGTGAACCGGGAGGAGAAAAGATACAAGAAAAATGCAGCACATGGGCCCTTTAACCTCTTATTCTCCAGGGTATATTTTGGTTTTTCCATCTGAATTTACTTGACCAAATCATAAGGCCAATTATTCAGTAACTGCATGAAATAAATATACATTTTATTTTATTTATTTATAGTTTTTTTTTGTAAAAGTTCTGCTCAAATCAACAGAAAATGTGTTATGATCTACACATATTTCTATACGCTTACAATTTACTGTTGAAGCCAAAAATCAGACACTCTTTGTATTATTTTATACAAATAATGTTTACAGAGCAGATCACTGAAGAGATGTCATATGTTTATAGTTTATAGCCCAGATTTGTGGGTCGACTTTCAGTAGACTGTAGTTCAGCTTCATTACATCACCCATCTATTTGACTAGAAAGAAGACAGTCACAGTTTTAAATGGTGGGGTATAAGCTTTAATTACTTGTTAACCACATTAGCACTGTAGCTCTAGTGCTAAAACTAAAAGCTATAAAGTCCAGACACTAAACACATTTTGTCTGATTGACAGTTTAGGTGTGTGGTGGTGGGCGGTGATGTAGGGCTGGGGAATTAAGCAAATTTGTATTTTCTCCAGACTATTGCTTAAGTAGACTGTGTACATTTGCTGAACGTCTGCTATTTAAAACTGAGCTATGGATGCTCGTACGTCACACACAGCCATGTTTACGTTCGTTCCCTGCTTGCTCAGCATAGAAACGGTCGCTAGGATGTCCACTTTCATTGCCTGAATGCTGAGTAATGTCTGCTGTCTGTTGAGTATTTGCTTGACAAACATTCGGCGTCAATCTCGGGCTCCTCAGACACCGCGGGGGAGGGTGGGGTTCCAGCCAACAAATTAAGATGGATTATTAAATTAAGAAAATCTTGAACTTTTATAAATGCTTGCACACATGAAAGGAAACATGTAAAAAGCCTGGTGGTACTGTTTACAATAGCGCTACATAGGCGTGATTTAGACAATATTCAGGTCAAAATGCATAAGCTGCATTTATAAAACAGAAATTTGTAAG
Organism: Pygocentrus nattereri; assembly: GCF_015220715.1. Classification (NCBI taxonomy): domain Eukaryota; kingdom Metazoa; phylum Chordata; class Actinopteri; order Characiformes; family Serrasalmidae; genus Pygocentrus; species Pygocentrus nattereri. The sequence continues at coordinate 24,602,378 of NC_051224.1, forward strand.
ATTTGTTCCCAGCATATGCAAACTTTGCTTTTCGTTGGGAGTGACAAGGCTGGACAAGATTAGAAATGAGCAGATCAGAGGGAAGTGAAGGTGGAGCAGTTTGGAGATAAAGCCAGAGAGGCCAGGTTGAGATGGTTTGGACATGTGTTGAGGAGGAATAGTGGATATATTGGACAAAGAATGTTGGAGATGGAGCTGCCAGGTAGAAGGAGAAGAGGTAGACCTCAGAGAAGGTTTATGGATGTAGTGAAGGTGGACACGGAGATGGTTGGTGTGAAAGTAGAGGAGGCAGTGGATAAAGGGAGCAGCCGAAAGAAGAAGAAGAAGGGTTCCCAGCATATGCAAACGACTTTATGATTAATAAACCTTTTTTAATGTGTGGTGCTGGTTTGAGTGGATCAGACACAGCAGTGCTGCTGGAGTTTTTAAAACACCTCAGTGTCACTGCTGGACTGAGAACAGTCCATCAACCAAAAATATCCAGCCAACAGCGACCTGTGACCACTGATGAAGGACTAGAGGATGACCAACACAAACTGCGCAGCAGCAGATGAGCTGTTGTCTCTGACTTTACATCTACAAGGCGGACTGGCAAGGGAGGAGTGTCTAATAGAGCGGACAGTGAGTGGACACAGTGTTTAAAAACTCCAGCAGCAGCTGTGTCTGATCCACTCATACCAGCACAACACACACTAACACACCACATCAGTGCTACTGCAGTGCTGAGAAAGAGCCACCACCCAAATATTACCTGCTCTGTGAGGGTCCATGGGGGTCCTGACCACTGAAGAACAGGGTAAAAGAGGGCTAATAAAGTATCAGAGAAACAGATGGACTACAGTCTGTAACTGTAGAACTACAAAGTGCAGCTATACAGTAAGTGGAGCTGATAAAATGGACAATGAGCGTAGAAACAAGGAGGTGGTCATAATGTTATGGCTGATTGGTGTATAATATGTGGGTATAATGTTATATGCAAGTGCCTATAAAAGTGAAATTAAGAATATATGCAAAAAATCAAGAGCCTCAGAGGGTTACTTACCCTCCATCAGGCATTCTCTTTTAAGAAATCTCACAAAGGACCACTTTAAACAGAATGCTAAGCACATAAATCACTGTTTAGGGCTCTTATTAATGATTTCATGTACTGAGGAGGCTATTATTTCCTGGAAATGCTTTGCCAGCCCTTTCTTCTGAGCTTTGCGTGCTTTAAATGGCAAAATACAACATCGTGAAAGAACTCAACACAGAAGAAGCAGGTCAAATGTCAGCAGCCACTTTCAGAGACAACTGCATAAGGAATATAAGGGCTGAACGATTTGGGGAAAATATCTAACTGCGATTATTCTGACTAATGTTGTGGCTTCAATTTAAATTGAAATATTTTAAAAATTGAGATTCAGGCTTGATTTATTTTAACCAAGAACAGCAGAATAACCACCTATTTTGGCTTGAGGCTCGAGCCCTGAACATAGTGAGCCGGACTGCCAGTGAGTTGTGGTTGTGATGTCACAACACATGGAGGTTTGATTGCCTCTGATTGGTCTAACTCACCTACAGGCATTTCACAAACTGTCATTAGGCTCTGTTTCCCCTCTTAAAACTTCAGTTTTGCTGGTGTTCACACACGGTTCTATAAATGGTTCTATACCATAAACCATAAACACTCCACGACCCATGTGCACACTTAAAAAGTTCTTTGCTTGGTCAAATGGTTCATTAGATTTATGGAGAACATGTTGTACATGGTTCTATATAGCACCTTTTGAAAAGAGTTCTACACAGCATCAATTAATCTTTCAGCCCTAATAAATAGAACGACTAAATTATTCTAATCAAGTTCATGGCTCTCTGTTCAGTCCAGGTTCTAGGCTGCAACTTCAGCAGAGCTTGAACTGTTTGTGAGAACCCGACGGCTCATGTTCTAATGTCACTTCTTAAACATGTGTTGGACTCGGCTCAGGGTCATATTTCACTTTGGGGCTCTCATAGACCACCTCCCACTTTAAACATAGCCCACCTGCACTTCCTCCTGCTTTAGTTTCAGACTACTCCACAGTTCCCTTACTACATTAAATACCTGATTAATCTGGCATGCTGGAGTCATAAACCGTGCACTGAGGATCACGAGACCCCCACCTGAGAGCGACACGCGACTCAATACAGGAAAGGACAGTTTAGTGCAGCTGAAAAAGCATTTGGATTTTTTTTTTTTTGGCCAAAAAAAATTTATTTTTATGCTCAATATGTTCTACACTCTGAGGAAAAAAAAGGTACTAGACTGTCACTGAGTCAATTCCCCTCTCATTCCTGGGGTGGAACCCTCAAGCATTCATGTCAGTACCTTTAGTCAGGGAACATAACTGAACCATAATCATAATAAACCACTGAAATTATATTTTCTAAGCTGTACTGACTCCACACACCCGCCTCGCCTCCAGGCTTTTACTTTACTGTTCTGTTTTAAAACATTCGGTTATGAAAAGGTACAAATACAAACTTTTCACCTTTTCAACTTTGTACCTTGATGAAGGAAAAATGTACCTGAATAGAACCTTTATTTATAACAGTGTATATAACATGTTCTGAGTGCAGAAATAAAATATATCCAGGAAAATGTATCCAGACTAAAAAAATGTTTGAAATAGTGTTCCTTATCCGGCAAATAAATCTGTTAAGGCAAAAGTTAACTGTTCGGACAGCTGTTTTATTATAGCAACTGTGTTTTATATTGTATTTTAGCTCCACAGTTCAAGATTATTAGTCCCACAACAGGGAAATTTCACCTCTGCAATCTAACCCATGCGTGCAGTGAAACACCACATACACACAAGTGAACACACACACTAAGGGGCAGTGAGCACACTTGCCCAGAGAGGTGGGCAGCCCTATCCACAGCACCCAGGAAGCAGTTGGGGCTTAGGTGTCTTGCTCAAGGGCACTTCAGTCACATACTGTCGGCTCTGAGGATCGAACCAGCGACCTTCCAGTCACAAGGCTGGTACTCTAACCTCCAGCACATGACTGTCCCGTGTGAGTGTGTGTAGACCCTCTGATTTTGTTCTGGAAACAGGTCCGAAAGCCATTTCGCACCATATGCGGTAACTGAGTATGACATAACGCACGCATCACACTCCTATGTTAATCAATGTAGCCTTTCACACTGGCCGTGCGCGTATTGCAGCATCGCAGCAGGACTGCGTGCATGCAGCACAAAAGTATGCTTTGGGTCTTCTTTCTTTGACGCATGCAGTTTTAACTCTGACAGGTTGACTGAAATCCCTTGAGTATGTTAATGTTGTGAACACTCATGCATCTCCTCCTCTTCACATAGAGCTTCGTATACTCCTGGTGAGAATGCCAGCAACAGTGAAGGCAGCTAGTCAAGATTTGGTCATCTACATAAAGTTTATACGAGTAATAAACAGACAATTCAGATGTTTCAGTACCACTTTTAGAATAAGACTACCCTTAAAAAGGGTTTATGAATGGGTTATAATTAGTTCATTAAGTTATTAATTTGTTCATTAAGACCATGTACATAAACATGAATAAACAGTTATAACATATTTAATTAATATGTTATAACTGTTATATTTGATGAACATGAATCTGAGATAAAGCTGCCATAAGTTGAGTAACCAGCAACACCTGAACATTCACAGCATAGATGAATGTGTTTACTGTTAGGCAAACAAGTCAGTGTTTTTTGTAAGGTGTGCACGAACTGATTTATAACCAATAATAAGCTATTTTTAAACCCATTCATAAATGCTTCATAAGGGTAGTAATATTCAAAAAGTGGTACTGACGGTTCTATTAGGTGAAAACGCAACACAAACAGCAACCGCTCTTGCTCTGCGAAGCGCTCAGGGTGAAATAAGCGCTGCGGAGTGGTTCTGGATTATCACGTGCATCACCACATCTGGTGTGAAATGTGCATAGGCTTTGTTCAGAATCTGACCTTTTGACCTTGTTGCATTCATGGTCCCAACACCGCACCAGCTGTGGCACCACTGCCCGAGAGCGGTCCTCCTCATTTAGTGACCATAAATCTTTCTCTTCCAGCGGCCGTTTGTAGCCCTGCATCATCATCCTGCAACAGAAAGACAGACGCTTATTCAATAACAAACAAACCTGAAGGCCTCGGTTAACCAGACCAGGAGAGCTTAAATACAGGGTGATTCCAAAAGATTCATCCGGTTCTAAAATCATTTATTTCACTTGTAAATCATTACAGATCAATGTAATAACCTGTAAATGGTTTAAATGAGCATAAAGTTTATAAATGTCATTTTACAAGTGCTCAATATGACGTCCTCCAGCTGTACGGACAACATCAACGCCACAGTCAAACTCATCCATACTTCGTTGAGCATATCAGGTGTCGCTGCACTCACGGCTCTTTCATTGTGATTGCGGATTCACTCTTATTGGAGTGGAGAACGCAGAACACTTTCTGCTCAGGGGTTTCATCTCCTCTCAGACTGAAGGAGCCACATTCCACTGACAGTCAGGAACTCTATAACGTCCTTTCATGGAACTTCTCATGCTGGAAGCAGTCATTACTTTAGGGTACATTACATTGCAAACGTTTCAGGCACTGAACAGAAGTTTATCTATCTGTGCTTTAAGTGTTTATGTAAGCTGGGCTTGCACTACATGATGATTGGTAGCGTAAGAGGAGAAATGAGTGAATCTTTATCCCTCCGATCAAACTCTGCAGTGATCAGAGACCCTGAGATATTGTCAAACATGTCTGATATTTATGACTCAAAACGTTCACGAGTCCTGCAGTGTTAGAAGGTCAGAGATTTACTCAACCGGTGATTCAAACAGCCAATCAGAGCTGAAAGAGCAGAGAAACAGGAGAAGAAATGCTCATGAACAGCAGAGACAGAGGAGCTGAGTGTAAAACACAGATAAGAGACAATGTCATGTTTATAAACTCTCTTTACAGTTTCAGCTCAGCTGCCAGTTTGTAGTGAAACATTTCTCCAGCTCCAACTGTAATACACAGCGTTTCACTGTATATGAAAGCACAAACAGGTCTAATGAGTTCAGCTCTGTTTGGGTCATGTGATCTGAGGATTTCTGGGCATTCTTATTTATAGTCCAAACTCGTTCTGTGTGTTACTCTCTCTCTGTGCCCTGTCGTCTAGTCTGAGCGCTTCACGACAAAACAAGACGTTCTGTGACAAACTGGTATTCAGTTTGTGATGAGCTCCGTTTTAGAAAACTGTCAAGATTTTAGAAAGTTGTGTAGTGACGCCCAGCCTCTCACAAACATACTAATATTAAAATAAAAAGACAGACATTGTTTGGCTTCTGTTTGAAAGCTTGTGAGGTAAACAAGGTCAACAACAGTCCAAGATCTGGGATCAGAGAGAGGAAAGAAGTGTATTGTAGGTCAAAACATCCTATTCATGGACCAACAGCTTGCGCTTCATTTTAGCAGACCAAAAAAATATTTAAAATGTGACTTAATGAAACCTCCCTCAGGCTGGTCACATGACTTTCAGCTCAATACGGACTCTGAATGTATCAAAAGACCTCGGTTAGCCAGATCAGGTAAGCTTAAAGGTTCTATGACATTTTAAACATTAATACAGCAGCAAACAACTTTTCTATGTAAAGACACAGTGAAGAAACAGTGTCCTGGGCAGAGAATGAAGCCACGCCCCTCTGTGTGTGTGTGTAGGTGTGTAAAATCTGAGCTTCTCTCTCTGTTTTCATTGCCGTTCTGGCCGCGCGTGCACGTTAGCCCCCCCTGTGAAAACGTCGCCCTCCTCACGTTTTGTTTTGCTCTCCCCAGACAGTGACCACCTAAGGTTGAACTAGAAAATTCAAACAAGAACCCGAGGCACCTGAATGTAGCCTAGCTGCTGCACCTTTTAAGGTGGATTGGGAAGCTTCGAACACGAAGCCGAGGAACTTGAATGCAGTCTTAACTACAACTCCTTTTAAGGTGGAACTGGAATATTTAAACAAGAAGCTGAGGTGCCTGAATGTAGCCTAGCTGCTGTCCTTTTTAAGGTGGAACTGAAAGTCGAAAAAGAACCTGTGGCGCCTGAATGTAGTCTTTACCGCTGCACCTTCATGGTGGAATGGGAAATTTCAAACAACAAGCTGAGGCGCCTGAGTTTAATCTTAACTGCTGCACCTTTTAAGGTGGACCTGGAAAATTCAAACAAGAAGCAAAGGTGCCTGAATGTAGCCTAGCTGCTACACCTTTTAAGGTGGAATGGGAAATTTAAACAAGTAGCTGAGGTGCTAGCTGCTGTACCTTTTAAGGTAGAACGGCGATATTCAAACAAGAAGCTGAGGTGAGTGATGAAAAAAAATTGGAATCTTCGAACACAAAGCTGAGGAACTTGAATGCAGTCTTAACTACTACAACTTTTAAGGTGGACCTGGAAAATTCAAACAAGAAGCTGAGGCCTCTGAACGTAGCCTAGCTACTGCACCTTTTAAGGTGGAGCTGGAAAACTGAAACAAGAAGCATAGGTGCCTGAATGTAGCCTAGCTGCTACACCTTTTTACGTGGAATGGGAAAATGTGAACAATAAGCTGGAAAAAAGAAGCGTACACACTGCACTTCAAATGAATCAAAATGAATCAAAAGAGTTTCAGTACTTAGGGGGCAGCCTAGTGGGTGGCATATTCCCCATATATAGAAGAGCAAAAGGAGGCGTGGCAACAACACTGGGAGGGGTATGGGTTGCTGAATGTGGTTTGAAAAGACAAAGGGATTTAATAACATCTGTCTGAAATGTGACTGTAGTGGTTTTAAAATGGACACACTTACACCTGCTTTTATATGTGGACTATTTTTATCCAGCTTTAGTCCTGATCACTAGAGAAGCATGAAAGAACCAGGTGTAAAAGGGGACTTGGAGATTACTTAACAACTCCACATAGTTGGAGTCAAGTGTGAGGATGTTGGTACACAGACAGCACCATGCTAACTGGTGGGTGAACGTCTATAGCTTCTTGGTTACATTAGCCTTGAAGCAACCCTTAGACACTAAACATGTCTTGGCTCACTGATTACATCTGGAGTAAGAAGAGAAATTGGTTACTTTTTTGGGAAACTACTGCTTTAAGATCAATCCTAACTGTTTTCCTCACCCTGTGATCCACCAGAAGCTGATCTTGGAGAGAAAACAAGCTCCGGCTTCTGGACATGGATTCTGCACAAACAAACAACCCTGTTAACCATATCATCATCTGTCAGCGGTCCAATTCACACAGAAATTAGCTTTGAAGACTGTACTCACAGAGTCCTTGACTGCCTGAGAGAACAGAGGAGGCTGGTCGGAGAGGCAGGACAGGATGAGGGAGATCAGCAGCAGGGCGTAGTAGATGTAGAAGGTGGTGTATCGGAATACATTTACAGTGGCCGGCTAAGAAGAGGAGAAAATATACAGGATCAACATTCAAAGCACACGGTTATGAATAAAGGTTCTGTTCAGGTACATTTTTCGTTCATGAAGGTACAAACAGCGTAAATGTTCCCTCAAATGGTACAGCAGTGGTTTTAAGGTCTGATTGTGAATCTTAAAGTAGTTTTTCGAGGTGAAAAGTTCGTATTGTACCTTGTGTACAAGTGTTTTAAAACAGAACAGTAAAATAAAAGCCTGGAGTCAAGGCGGGTGTGTAGAATCAGTACAGCTTAGAAAATATCATCATTTCAGTGGATTATTGTTCAGTTATGTTCCCTGATTAAAGGTACTGAGACAGATCCTTGAGGATTCCATCCAAGGAACAGTCTAGTACCCCTCAGCATGCGTTCTGTAGTTAAGTTTCCATTAAAGCTGAGTTGTGGGGACATAAATGTGTCTGAGTGTGTTTTGTAGTTGTTGTCTGGCTGAATGGTTAAGCTACCTGTCTCCCACGTGGGAGAGAAGGTTCAGTCCCAGAGCAGAGAAGCAGGCTTGTACCGGTTTGTGCCAGTAACGTAACTACATCTCTCTGGCGCTGCATGTGTGAGGCAAGTAGATCTGTTGTCATAGCTGCTCTAACAATGTGTTTATCATGGAAGCTCACATTGTGATAACAATAAAAATATGATTTATCATGCAGCCCTAATCATGATATTTAACATAGAAAAATATGTATTTTTAAGTAATGCACTGGGGGGAAAAAAACAAGTTTCTAAATACTTGTTTCGTCTCATTGTATCATCATCAGCGTCTGGGCAGTGATGGACAGTTTACGCTGTAGTTTCAAGCTCACCTCATTAACTGCTTGCAGGATTTTGGATCGAAAGGTAACTGTAGCACACACTGTAGCAACAAGCCAAAAATTGAGCATTATCCCAGAGGACTGGACTCCCTTTATCCGCTCATACTGGATCAAAAGTGTAGCCAGCAACTGTAGGACAAACATGCACATACAATAAACATTGACTATGACTAGATCCACTTTAGATAATAGCCTGTGGCTTTTCTCTGAGATCAGCATGCAAATAACGTAAATAAAGAATGAAAGTGGGCAAATCAAGTTCCTCAACGCTCAATGTGTTCTCACCAGAGCGCTGCAGTAATCAGCTCCATTCATTTTAATTGATTTGTACCTTCCTGAGTATTTCTGAATGACGGATACCTCTATTCAAGTACACTGGCAATAACAGTGTATAATACAATACAATAACCCACCTTTACCTCAGTTTTAGTTTATAACATTTAGTTTCTGTGTTGGTTCAGCTTTACTATTGATCACTTCTCTCACTTCAGCATTGAAGACCAGTGAGATCCAAAAAGACAAGAACAGAGCTGCACAGCTTCAGGTCCCATTTAAGGCAGAATGGAAAATCTGAATAAAAAGCCAATTACAGTTTCCTAGTTCCTGTGCTGATAAATGCTGGCTGTTCTAAGACATTCTGCTGCAGTTCTAGAAGTTGCTCAGTACTTCAGTAGCTTTTTATGCAGCTATTGTTGCATCTCTACACAAGTTCTCTTTGAAAAGGTACTTTTACTGCACGCTACCTTTGGCTATCCCAGTAGGCCGCACACCCTACTTTCCATAACACACACAGTACAAGATGTTTTTGAATATTTTATACAAGATGAAGTTTGTGCTTGGCAATATTTTTTGGTTCTGGTTTTTCCAGTGAAGACTAAACACCCTGTGTCCACTCACTGTCCACTCAACTTCTACCTTGTCAGTCCACCTTGTAGATGTAAAGACAGAGCAGATTGCTCATCTGCTGCTGCACAGTTTGTGTTGGTCATCCTCTCGTCCTTCATCAGTGGTCACAGGACGCCGACCACAGGACGATGTTGGCTTGATATTTTTGGTTGGTGGACTATTCTCAGTCCAGCAGTGACACTGAGGTGTTTACAATCTCCAGTAGCACTGCTGTGTCTGATCCACTCGCACCACCACACCACCACCATGTCAGTCTTACTGCAGTGCTGAGAATGACCCACCACCCAAATAGTACCTGCTCTGTGAGGGTCCATGGGGGTCCTGACCACTGAAGAACAGGGTAACAAAGTATGCAGAGAAACAGACGGACTACAGTCTGTAACTGTAGAACTACAAAGTGAAACTATATGGTCAGTGGAGCTGATTAAATGGGCAGTGAGTGGAGATACAAGTAGGCGGACTCAATAAAGTGGCCTTCTCCTATTTAGTATTATTGTTATTATAATTCACATTTTTTAAGATTGTAGATATTTTTACAATCTAAAATTGAAGCATTTTTTCTGAAAGAAGCACCAAATTAATATTTGTTCCATACTAATATCTCACCATGGTAATGCCAAGCATTGTGGGGCTGACTAGGTAAACGGGTGCGCTTGCGACTCCGTGGCCTCTTTCCCAGAAAGAGTAAAAAACATCTGCCCAGCAGATAATCCATAGCAGAAACCCAATAACCTACAAGGAGAGAAGAAAAACACTGAGATAAGAAAAATTATCTTGAACAAATACTCCAAGACGAAAATAAGAGGAGAAGCACTGCTGTTTCACAAAGAACTAAAGCAGATCACACCATACAGAATATCCTCAAACAAAACTGAAAACACAAAGTAAATAAGATCATAGGGGAGGAATGTTAGTGAGGTTTCCTAGCCTCTACAACTCCTTGGGAGCACCGGTGGGTCCAAAACCCACTTCATCATATTCTGCATAAGCTACATTCAAATGGTGGGGGACATATGAGGCTGTAACTGTCTTCTCTCCAGTCAAATAGCTGGTGATGTCATTTTAAACACTTATAATAAAAGAAGCTGAACTCACAATTTAATTTTCTACTGAAAAATCGACTCATTTTTCCACAAATCTGGGAAAAACTATAAAACAGATGGCGTCTCTTCAGTGATCTGCTCCGTAAAAATGATTTATATAAAATGATACAAAGACCGTCTGTTTTTGGCTTTCAGCAGTAAATTGTAAGCATAGAGCAATATGTGTGATCAGAAAACACATTCTGTTAATTTGAGTGGAGTAAAATAATAAAAAAAATAAATAAAATAAAAATCTACATTTATTTCATGCAGTTACTGAATAATTTGCCTTACGATTTGGTCACATAAATTCTGATGGACAAACCAAAATGAACCCTAGAGAATAAGAGGCTAAAGTGAAAGCTTTTCTATTAAATCGTTTTCTTTAATATTCTACTACTGCTATTAAAATGGTAGGATTTCCTCTACTGAGATGTTCCATTTCCATGTTAGTGGAATCTCTGAAACAGTTTCTCATGTCGGCCTTTTACCAAACGAGTTCATTGCTGCAGAAAAATTTCCATTGTCGGAATAAAATCATGAGTTTTGTTAGAGTTGTGTCATCAGTCTTTATGTTGATGCTGGGACAAAATCAACCATGTTAAAAAATTATAATGAGTCCAAGTCTTGGCTCATGCGAACAGTGATGTGTCAGGGGTGCATGCAAGAGCGTGTGGGCGAACACACACACACAAGTGTGCAGAGAGAGGCAGAGAGGCAGAGAGGCAGAGAGGCAGAGAGAGAGAGAGAGAGAGACAGAGAGGCAGAGAGAGAGAGAGAGAGAGAGAGACAGAGAGACAGAGAGACAGAGAGACAGAGAGAGACAGAGAGACAGAGAGACAGAGAGACAGAGAGAGAGAGAGAGACAGAGAGAGAGAGAGAGAGAGAGAGAGACAGAGAGACAGAGAGACAGAGAGAGAGAGAGAGAGAGAGAGAGAGAGAGAGAGAGAGAGAGAGAGAGAGAGAGAGAGAGAGAGAGAGAGAATGAATGCGTGAGTGCCTAAAATCTGTTTTATAAACATCAATTTTTATTTTATTATTACATCAATTAATACAATATATATACTGATCAGGCAAAACAATATGAGCAGCTCCTTGTTTCTACACTCACTGTTCATTTTATCAGCTCCACTTACTACATAGGTTCACTTTGTAGTTCTGTAGTTTGCACTCCTTCTGTTTCTCTACATACTTTGTTACTCCCTTTTACCCTGTTCTTCAGTGGTTAGGACCCCCATGGACCCTCACAGAGCAGGTGGTGGTGGTGTTAGCGTGTGTTGCGCTGGTCTGGTTGGATCAGACACAGCAGTGCTGCTGGAGTTTTTAAACATCTCAGCGTCACTACTGGCTGAGAATAGGAGAACAGTCCACCAACAAAAAATATCCAGCCAACAGCGTCCTGTGACCACTGATGAAGGGTTAGAGGATGACCAACACAAACTGTGCAGCAGCAGATGAGCTATCGTCTCTGACTTTACATCTACAAGGTGGACTGACAAGGTAGGAGTCTCTAATAGAGTGGACAGTGAGTGGACACAGTGTTTCTAAACTCCACCAGCACTGCTGTGTCTGATCCACTGGTACCAACACAACACACACTAACACACCACCACCACCACGTCAGTGTTACTGCAGTGCTGAGAAAGAGCCACCACCCAAATAGTACCTGCTTTATGATGGTCCATGGGGGTCCCGACCACTGAAGAACAGGGTAAAAGGGGGCTAATAAAATATCAGAGAAACAGATGGACTACAGTCTGTAACTGTAGAACTAGAAAGTGCAGCTATACAGTAAGTGGAGCTGATAAAATGAACAATGAGCGTAGAAACAAGGAGGTGGTCATAATGTTATGCCTGATATAAATGATATTTTGTTTCATACTCACTGTTTTGGCTTTGTTGAGGTGGGTCATACATATGTATCCACAATCATGGCTTTTGAGGTAAAAGAAGTAGAATGGTGCAAACAACCAGAGGTAGACGCAGGGGATCCAGACCAGCAGAGTGTTCTGAAAACACCGGGTCAGGTCTGGGTTGTGTGTGTGCCATGTGCGGTTCCAATCCTGAGAACATAAAGAGATGGTCATTTTTCATTCAGTCACAACCGAGTGAGGAAAAAAGTTTTTCTTTAAGGACTTTGTCCATTAATATCCACCTGCAGAGCCACAGACACACAGTTTCACACCAGTAGTTTCACTCCAACAGGTTCAAGCCTAGTGGCATTCAGCGCATGTGCCGACATTTTATGTGGGTTTCCAATAAATTAGTGATGAATTTGTGTTGGGCTAATGTTACATTTTAAGCTTTAGGCACGAACAAACGTTGGTTTGAACGAATGTAGAGATTCACTGAGTAAATATTACACAAACTAGACATTATAAATGAGGAGAGCAGCCACTGGTTACATTACATTACATTACATTTAGCAGACGCTTTTATCCAAAGCGACTTACAAATAATGAGGTACATAGAACAAACGTTGAAATGAATGAGATGCTCGAACCGCTCAACTTTTCCTATAAGGACTTTGCGTTCCACTAGCGTGAAACTGCGGCTCTGCAGTCGTCTGAGAGACTTTAAACAATGGATTCTTTCGCTGAAGCCAAAGAAACGGAGATCAACACTGGTGCCTACTTCTATGGAAACAACATAAATACAGGGTTAAGTGTACAGACCGAGGCCTAAGTGCCCACCAAAGTAATGACCTGTGCTGGAGAGCGAAGCTCTATTAACACTGAAGAACCCTTTACTGGGAAGTGAAGTGAATCCTATGAGTGAGTTTGGTCAAGAAGAGTTTATAACCCAGAACAGAGACTCCTTTATTCTAAAATAAAGACAGGCTGCTCTTTAGGGTGGCCGATATGACAATACTTTATCATTATCGTGATAAATGATGTTACAGTATGCATTTCTGAGCGTACTGTGGATACTGTAAGAAAATAACGCTGATCTGCTGCATGTGTCTTTACAAAGAGTGCATGATTAGACCGGTTACATTGGATTTAGTGCAGGGCAGCATGTGTTCAATAAAAATCATTTTATTATAATCATATTCATCATTTTGACACCATTATCATTTCGACATTACCACTTACCAAAAACAGAATAATGTAATAAGTACCGCAAACACATTTTCAAGTATTGTGATACTGTATTTTTTCCATATCACCCACCCCTAATGCTGATATAAGCTGCAATACTGAGATATGATTTTTAATGCTTGGCTATGTTAACTGTATCAGCATAGGTGTTAAACTATAGTACTTCAGAACAGATTTAGATTTTTTTTTGGTAATTTTCTGCGTACTGGGAAAATCTTTTGAAAAGAATTTTTTTTTTTAATTAAAAAAAAAAAAAAAAAAACACATAATACTGTCGATATCAATAACACTGCATTTTTGTAATGTAAATTTAATTACATTATAATTACAATTTATAATTACATAAATTTTTGATTTCCCTTAAAAATGAGGATCTTAAATTCTCTCAAAAAATATTTACATTATGGTAAATGTAAATAATGTGGGGAAGCGCAGTTTTTAACAGAAAGAAGAGGAAATGCGAAGAGGCCACAAGTTTCAGTAATATTAATAGATACATCCGTGAAAATGTTCTGTACATTTTGCAATGCAGCTTTTTTATTTTAGCTTTTTTAATTCATTCACTTTAAACATGGCATTCAGGACCCAACAACTAAACAATTTAATAAAATTAAATCTCTGCCATTGAGACATATTCAGGGTGGTTTATTTGCTATCCAAAACCACCAGTGAACCTACACACGAGTTTATATGAAACACTGATGATGGAAAATAGTGGAAAATCTGAAATAATTACTTTTCTTTGAGGACTATTTTGCCTCAAAGTGCCCTGCATGTATCCATCCACCACAAATGGGGTTTAAAACTATACGTTTTACACCAAAACTATCATAAAACAGCATCTCAGTCATCAGGCAGTGGATTCATAACCATTTCATGTAGCAACTTTTCTGTGAGGGAGCTTTTAGAGGTGGACGTCTGGTTCCTGTCACCACGACTGTCAACAGTTCTGACTCGGGAATTTCTCTGGATCAGAGAGTTTCACACCAAACCACTCTGAACCGCTCTGTTTACATCTTTACCATCTAATTTTGGAAAATTGGTAGGATTCCCCTGCTTTTAAAAAAATGTTCATGTAATCCAACATATTATGAACACTTTTAGTCAAAAACAAGCTTCAATCACATTAAACACTCTCTAACAGGGTTTTAACATACAGCATGGCATTCTGCAACCACAGTCTGCAGCAATGTAACCACCATCTAGCACTACGTCCTGTTATATACCTGTTCCTTCGTAAAGACTTCAGTCACTGAACAATGTGTAGGCAGCACACAATAACAACCAGCCTGATTTATAGTGGAAAAAGTGGCTCGTAGAACATCTGCTAAGGCCAATATGGCCTATTTTTAGGATGTAAACAACACAGACTTTTCTCAAGATCAAGGAAGGGACAAGGCGAGAAACAGCAGTCAGAGAAGAAAGTGAGTCAAGTCGTGACGTGCTCTAAAAAGAGAAAACTGACAATAAATGTTGTTGAAATTTGACTGAATTGTACTTGATTTTATTCAGTTGATATAACTACTGCCTCAGTAAACAGTATATGGCACTGAATCATGATCCAAGTTAGACCTTATGATGTTCCGGATGTTTGCGTGAGGAAATCTCTAACTGGACCTTACTGAATTTTATTTAAAGATCTCTGTACTAGACTATATTAGTAATCTTCCTTCCACTCAGCTCCATTTAAGTCACTAATATTTAGTTCCTAATTCCTTTTTTTGGGTTGTTTCAGCTCCTGGCCCACTTCACTGTTCTCACTTTTTGGAGCATTAGCATTTTATTTAGACCAAAATGGTCCAATAAAGAGAACAACAGAGCCAGACTTCACTTGCTATGCTGATAGACGCTGGGTGGAGTGAGCCGTTCCACTGTAGGTCTTTAGAGGAACTCAGCACTCCAGTTTTTCCACCTCTACGCTGGACTGTCACTAAGCTACTTCAACCTCTTCTTGAGTGTTTATTTCATGGCAGTTTCACAGCACAACCTCACAGAAAGGCACGTGTGCAATCTCTTTGCACTGAAAACAATTCTCCAAAAAGTTCTACGTGATTAAGTGGTTAATTTGTAAACAGAGTCATTCAGGGTTGTTTGCTGTGAAATGTTCTGTTTAACACACTTAAAAATAAGGGTTCTTGAAGGGTTCTTTAGTAAAGAAAGTGCATAAACACTCAAAGAACCATTTGCATGATTAAATGTTTTTTTGCTTCGTGAAAACTTTCCTCAGATTCATGGAGAATGTGCTGTAGATGAAAAGGATTTCAAAAAAATGCTTTTTGAAAAGGATTCTAAGCAGAAGCAAAAGGGTCACAGGCTAAACATCTGGAAGATGTTGGAAGAAAGTTTTTTGGCGATATATAGATCCCTTTCTCAAAAAGGCTCCATATAGAACCATCCACAGCACATTCTCCATCAATATGAAGAACCCTTATATGATGCAAAGAATCATTTAACAATGCAAAGGCTTTTGTGTGTGTTCATGGTTCTATACAGAACTAGAAGAGTGGAAGGAAACTGTGAAACTCTTTGTTCTAGAGAACCTTACCAAGTCAGAACTGTTAACAGTGGTGGTGATAGGAACCAGACGTCCACCTCTAACAGCTCCCTCACAGAAACTTCCTACATGAAATGGTTATGAATTCACTGCCTGATGACTGAGGACTCTGTTTTATGATAGTTCTAAGAAGGCTGAAGACCCATTTATGGCAGAGGGTTACATGCATAGTGCTGTGAGCCCAAATAGTCCCCAAAGAAAACGTATTATTCCAGATGTTCCACTATTTTCCATCATCAACATTCCATATAAACTCCGAAGACTCGTGTAGGTTCTCTGGTGGTTCTGGATAGTAAATAAAATGTGTATATTTGTGTTGTAGTCATGACAACCCCTGGTTCCTATCACCACCACCGTAAAGACATCTGAACCACTTCACACCTGACTCACTCCGTTTCCATCTGAACCACTGATATGTGGAGGAATTTTAAAAGATTGTCCCCCTTTAAGAACTGATGCAAGGAACTTGAAATATCTGTTCAAATATCACCGCTGCCATGAATTAAACGCATCACTCTACAAACAACTGGAAAAACAAGAAGCTCGACACGAGACTTTTTTAAATCGCCAGCTTCTTGCTCGAATTTTCCAGTTCCACCTTAAATGGTACAACAGTTCAATTCTGGCGCTCCACCTTAAATGGTGAAGCAGTTACATTCTAGTGCCTTTCCAAAGTTTTATATTACTTATTAGTCAGATTTTCGTCCGAATTTTCCAGTTTGCATTTAAGGTGGCATTTAAGGGCCATTTAAGGTGGAACGTTAGAATTCGAACAAGAAGCCGGAGAATAAGAAGCCGAGGAGCTTCGTAAACTCGACTGTAGCCGGATTATATATTACTACAGCTATGACACGAGTTGCTAGCTAGCACTGTCACCTTCACAGTAAAAAAAAGCTTAAATAACAATACCGAGAACACAAGGGATGTGTCAACAACAAGAAGTCAGCATGTGTCAAAGCACAAAAAGATACATCTCCACTTTCTGGACCTTTATAGACACAGACAGCCGGCCGGCTTAGCTCATGTTAAGGCTAAAGCTAATGCTACCTGTTAAGTAGCTGTTAGGAGGAGACCGGCAGGCACCTGGCAACGAGCTCAGCAACTCGGAGCCAAAATAAATGTACAAAAACCAAACGTCGACACATGGAACTGAAGGATTCACTTACCCAGAAGGGGTCAGAGCCGTCAGAGCTGCAAAAACTGTCAATACCCATTCGCCGCGGCTGATATTGTGAGGTTTGTTGGACAGAGTCGCTCTGCTCTCATTCCTGCTGTGGAGATTGGGAGAGGGCGCCGACAGGGGGCGCGCTAACAGCTGTAACGGCGCATTAAGGTCAAAACAAACTGACGTCACTAGTGTACACGTGCAGCGTGACTTTGCTAGTTTTTGTTCCTTTTTTTTACATTCATGCTAAACTTTTGCGAATTAAAACGAAATTTATGACGTGATATGATAAAAAAACATAGTTTTATATTTAATGTGCCTTTGCTGTAGAGCTGACCGATTTAAGGAAAATATGTAATTGCGATTTTTTTCAACTAATTTCAATTGCAATTATGTGTGTGTGTGTGTGTGTGTGTGTGTGTGTGTGTGTGTGTGTGTGTGTGTGTGTGTGTGTGGGTGTGTGTGTGTGTATATAGATATATATATATATATATATATATATATATATATATATATATATATATATATATATGAATTGGTTTGGTAGCCTCTGGTTGGGCTACAGGCAAGCTCTGTGTAATCTTACAACTTAAAAGAGTGTTTTTGGTAATGTCCACACTTTAAAAAGAAGGTCTTTCAAGGGTTCTTTGGTAAAGATAATGGTTCTATATAGAACAATGAACAACCAAAGACTCATTTGCATGCTTAAAGGGGTTGTTTTCATGATGAAATGGTTCTTCAGATTGATGGACAGTGTGTTCTATATAGAACCTTTTTGAAAGGGGTTCTATATAGCACCAAAAAGAGCACTGTACCAGTAGCAGAACCCTTTTTGGTGCTATATAGACCCATATAGAACACATTCTCCATCAGTCTAACCATGCAGAGAACCTTTTATGCCTGCAAGTGGTTCATTAAGTGTTCACAGTTGTATATAGAACCACTGTCTTTACTAAAGAACCCTTGAAGAACCATTGTTTGTACAGAATGATAATGAAGGCAAAATAGTCATATATCTTTTCTTTGGGGACTATTTTTCCTCAAAACAACCTGAATGTTTCAATCTGCCATAAATACACACTTTAAAAAGTTGGTTCTTCAAGGGCAATGGCTCTACTTAGACCCGTGGGTTCTATATAGAACCATTGTATATGGTTCTATATACAACCTTTATAAAAAAATTGCACCACAAGGGTTGTTCTTTTGGTACAAGCTAGACATTGTAAGGTGCTATATAGAACCGTATACAACCTATTCTCCAGTAAATGGTTTGAAGAAAGATTTCCCTATGTAGAGAACCCCGCATGCACATTATTCTATACAGAACTCACGATTCTAAACAGAACCATCTATTTGAAGAACCATCTTATTTTAGTGTGTAGATTGAATCAGTTTAGATCAAAATCTTCACAAAAGTATCATAAAAGTGTCTCAGTCACCAGGCAGTTAATTCACAACCATTTCATATAGGAACTTTCTGTGAGGGAGCTTTTAGAGGTGGATGTCTGGTTCCTATCACCACCACTGTGAACAATTCTGACTCTGTAAGTTTATCTAGAATAGAGCGTTTCACACCGAACTACTCTGAACGTTTGAAAAATTGGTGGAATTCCCCTTTAAGGCGAGACATGACTGAGCTTTTTAAATTCTGACTCAGGACACCATATAAGCAGCCAGGAACTTAGAACACAGACAGAAAACCTACAGGAAATGAACATTTCTTCTGAAATATGAAGCGAAGATCAGGGGCTGAGCACAGTAATCATCTGCATCACTGCTTCTGTTATTGCATTACTGGAAAAATGATACTTAATTGGGGCTTAAATGTCATTTAAGCCAATGCATTAATCCATTTCAGCCTAAAACCGGTTTCGAGACAGCAACACAGCACTGTGTGTGTTTTACAGGGAGTACCTATCATTAGGGGTGTCGCCGGGCCTGGACGTCCGGGACTACTGCCTGGATATTTTATAACCAGCCCTGAAACTCATAACGCTAACATCTCACACCTTTCGGCCCATTCAGGTTAGAGTGAGAGAGAAAGAGGCGCGTAAGAGAGTGAGAGAAAGAGAGAAACAATGAGAGAGTGAGAGAGAGATAGTGAGAGAACGAGGCACGAGAGAAAGAGAGAGGGTGGTTTGACAGAAAGAGAGAGAGAGGGAGGCAGGACAGAGAGAGAGAGAGAGAGAGAGAGAGGCACATGAGAGAGCAAGGCACACGAGAGAGGGAGAGAGAGAGAGAATAAGAAAGACAGAAAATTTCTCTCTCAAGTTCACTGAGCATGTGGTCAGTGATCAGAACAAAGTGTGTTACATCAGCACACAAAATTACCCAAATGCAAGGTGTGAAATACAGGGGGTCCTGGGGGGCCCAAAATCAAAACTCTGGGTGGTGCCTAAAAATAAACTTATTATGACTTTATGCCGCTCAAATACAAATTCAGGGAAAGATCATTGTTTATCTTACATTCTTAAAAATCTTGGTTCTTCAAGGGTTATTTAGCAAAGAAAGTGGTTCTGTAAAGAGGCATGGACACGATTAAACATGTTTAAAGGGTTGTTTGCGTAATGAATGTTCAGGACCCTCACAGAGCAGGTACTATTTGGGTGGTGGATCATTCTTAGCACTGCAGTAACACTGATGTGGTGGTGGTGTGTTACTGTGTGTTGCACTGGTCTGAGTGGATCAGACACAGCAGTGCTGCTGGAGTTTTTAAACACTGTGTCCACTCACTGTCCACTCTATTAGACACTCCTACCTTGTCGGTCCATGTTGTAGATGTAAATCAGAGACGACAGCTCATCTGCTGCTGCACAGTTTGTGCTGGTCATCCTCTAACCCTTCATCAATGGTCACAGGACACTGCCCACAGGACGCTGTTGGCTGGATATTTTTGGTTGGTGGACTATTCTCAGTCCAGCAGTGACACTGAGGTGTTTAAAAACTCCAGCAGCACTGCGGTGTCTGATCCACTTGCACCAGCGCAACATACACTAACACACCACCACCACATCAGTGTTACTGCAGTGCTGAGAATGATCCACCACCCAAATAGTACCTGCTCTGTGAGGGTCCATGGTGTTCCTGACCACTGAAGAACAGGGTAAAAGGGGGCTAACAAAGTATCAGAGAAACAGATGGACTACAGTCTGTAACTGTAGAACTACAAAGTGCAGCTATACAGTAAGTGGAGCTGATAAATGGACAGAACAAGTTAGGTGTACCTAATAAAGTGCTCAGTGTTGATCCTCATGCTAAATGAAAAGTAGCAGCTGCACATTTCACAGGTTTATGTTAAAAATTCTGGGGGACGATATCCCAAAACAGCCCCAGAGTGAACTGGACTGAATTCTGGATACTTACATGTCCAACACCCCTGCTTAGCATTCATTTTAGCATTCTCTCATGGACAGTGTAGGCCTTGAAGAGCCACAGCCTGTCAATAAGCTCTACTAAAGGGTCAATTGGTTTAGTCAAAGCAGCTCAGCAGCAATAAAATCTAATATCAGTGTGATTTTCATCCTTTTATGGACAGAACACTGCACAAGGAGAGTTTTCAGCACCTACAGGACAGAATTAGCATCATCTTTAGCATTTAGCATTTTAGCATTTGCTTTGTCACTTTCTTATAGACTCTCTGTCCTAATAGTTTGGCTCAAAATGTCTTTTTCCACGTGTCCTTCCACTGAAACTTCAAAAAATATCTCCATGACTAAAAGGGTAAGGTGTAAATAGAGTCGTTCAGAAACTTACAGAGTCTGAACTGTTCACAGTGGTGGTGATAGGAACCAGACGTCCACCTCTAAAAGCTCCCTTACAGAAAGTTTTTACATGAAATGGTTATGAATTCACTGCCTGATGACTGAGACGCTGTTTTATGACAGTTTTGAGAAGATTTTGGCTTCAAAATGCATTCATGTTGGAGGGATACATCATATGCTGAGGGTTGAGGCAAAATAGTCCCTAAATAAAATGTATTTCATAGGATGGCTAAATATGGTTCCTGTCACCACCACTGTAAAGAAAAGACTCTCCGCTGTCTACCATTCCACACCAAACCACTCTGAATCACTCTGTTTACACCTCAACCTCTAAATCAAGCAGGAATTTTGGTTCAATCAGTGGACTTGCCCTTTGAAAGGTTTTAAGATGAAAAGCACTGAGGAAAGTTACAGCACTGGGCAGCTCATTCACTGTATGGTTACAGTAATGAAACAGGCCCAGGGATGATTTTCATATCTGCATCTCACTGAAAGAGTGCACTGTGATGTCTTCTGCGGTGGGAGGGGACTATGAGATAAGCCCCGCCCACAGTTGTGATGGCTATATCTAAATTGAACCTCTAAGATGAATAAAGTTTGTATAAGGTGTTCATCTGTGGAGTACTGCACTAGGAAAACCTGCACAGAACCCAGCCAGGAAGAGGAATTATCCACATATGTGAGTATCTTTAATTAATAAATATTAGACTATTAGACACAATAATATTTCATGCAAGTAAATTTTTTGATATTATTGTTGTTATTTTCTTCTTTTGCATTGAGAAAAAGTTGATTTTGTTATGTGCGAAGCAAAAGTCACACAATGTAATAAACCATAGTGATGGCTCTTTTGGTTACTTAAAGGGGAAGTCCACTGACTTGTCAAAAGTTCTGCATAATTAAGAGGTTAAGATGTTAACAGAGTCATTCAGAGTGGTTTGGTGTGAAGAGCTCTGTTCTAGAGAAACATACAGAGTCAGAACTGTTCACAGTGGTGGTGATAGGAACCAGACGTCCAACCTTAAAAGCTCCCTCACAGAAAGTTTCTACATGAAATGGTTATGAATTCACTGCCTGATGACTGAGACACTGTTTTATGATAGTTTTGAGAAGATTTTGGCCTTAAACTCCATTCATGGAGGAGGGATACATAATATGCAGGGTGTTGTGAGGCAAAATAGTCCCCAAAGAAAATGTATTATTTCAGATTTTCCACTATTTTCCATCATCAACATTCCATATAATCTCAGAAGAGTCGTGTAAGTTCGCTGGTGGTTCTGGATAGTAAATAAAATGTCTATATTTGTGTATTGTGTTATTTTCTATATTTTGTAGCCTTGGCAACCCCTGGTTCCTATCACCACCACTGTAAAGACATCTGAACCATTTCACACCAAACTGCTCTGAATCACTTTTTACACTTATTTATGCAGAAAGTTTGAAAAGAAAGCAAAGTGAAATTCCCAAAAATTGGTCATTATGCTTTTACATTAGTTTATGGATATTCTGATTGCATTAGTGCTGAAATGTAATTGACTCTTTAATCTACTGTACTCTTGAATATAAGAGTTTTTTGGAGCAGTTCAACAGAAGAACAACATTTGGTTCCCTAAAGAACCTTTCAACTAACTTCTTAAAAGAACCATCAACAGAAGTGTTCTTTAAGGAATCAAAAGTGGCTCTACTCTGGTGTCACTCCAAATGAAGCTTATTTTTAAGAGCGTAAATAGATCCAGCTGTTAGCTGAGCCCTGCTCGACTCTAATTGCTCAAGCAAATATGTCGTATATCTGTTAGTGATGCAAATTAAATGATCTCACAGTAGCAGCAATTCTCACTGCTGGTCCTGACAGTCATTCCTTATAAGGGGTTCAGTTTGGACCTCTACAGCCTCTTTCAGAAGGTCTATAATGTCAGGGTTAAACATCCCATACATGGTCATTACACCGATGTGACTGCAGTTAAGATGTTAATAATATAGGCCTATTACAAAACAATAATAGGTGTATTGTATATGACTCTTATACACTTTTCATAACTAGAGTCTCTATACATGTAATGAGTGGAGGAGAAATGTAGGGGTTTTCAATAAAGTGACCAGTTAGTGGAAGCACAAGGTGAGTGTTTCTAATAAAGTGGCCAGTGAGAGGAGGTACAAGGTGAGTGTTCCTAATAAAGTGGCAAGTTAGTGGAAGCACAAGGTATGTGTTTGTAATAAAATGGCCAGTTAGTGGAAGCCCAAGGTGGGTGTTTCTAATAAAGTGGCCAGTTAGTGGAAGCACAAGGTGAGTGTTTCTAATAAAGTGGCCAGTGAGAGGAGGTACAAGGTGAGTGTTCCTAATAAAGTGGCCAGATAGTGGAAGCACAAGGTATGTGTTTGTAATAAAATGGCCAGTTAGTGGAAGCCCAAGGTAGGTGTTTCTAATAAAGTGGCCAGTTAGTGGAAGCACAAGGTAGGTGTTTCTAATAAAGTGGCCAGTTAGTGTATTTACAGCAGGTCCTTCTGAACATTTTTACACAGCAGCTTTCAGATTTTGAAGTCAAGATGTCCAAGAAATCTGACAATGACGATGGCAGCAAGTTCCTGTTCCTTGACAACGACTTCAAAAACACCGGAGTGGCCCAAGCTGACTGGACAGCCAAAAAGATGGTGTGGATCCCCTCGGACAAAGATGGATTCCAGTCAGCCAGCATTAAAGAGGAGAAAGGGGACGAGGTGCTGGTGGAGCTGGACAACGGCTCTAAGATAACAATAAACAAAGACGACATCCAGAAGATGAACCCGCCCAAGTTCAGCAAGGCAGAGGACATGGCAGCGCTGACCTGCCTGAATGAGGCCTCAGTGCTCCACAACCTGAGAGAGAGATACTTCTCTGGACTCATATACGTGAGTTCATTCACTCTGAGGGAGGCAGCAGAGCTGCTCCTACAGCTTTATGCATCTTCATTTTATTTATACAACAAAATCTGCAATTTGGTTAACTGCTTCTGAGTTTGATGATTCAGTAACTACCAGAGACATTGTGTATTTGCATATACCTCGTTGTTTACATATTTTATAGGTAAAAGATTAAAATAGGGGCAATGAATATGTGCAGAACAGGAGTGGTACAGAACTAATATTTTAAATTAAGACATATAATAACTAAAATATTGCCATAAGTGTGTTACAAGCACTTATTACATTCAGGATCACAAAGCATTTGATAGTTTGACTCTTTAAAGTGACTCTTTCCAGTAAGTACTATGAATTATTCAGTATCTACTATGAATTATTCTGTATGTACCATGATTTTTTCAGTATCTACAGTATCTACTGTGTACTGTGTACATTCTATATTTCTGAGTGAGGGATTTTAGTGAGGATTCTAACACAGAACTTTTTATTTAAGAGATGTAAATTCACTAGAATGAAAAACCTTCTGTCTGTTTTCTCCAGACGTACTCGGGTCTTTTCTGTGTGGTGGTGAACCCGTACAAAATGCTGCCCATCTACTCTGAGAAGATCATTGAGATGTATAAGGGCAAGAAACGTCACGAGGTTCCGCCCCACGTCTACGCCGTCACCGACAACGCCTACAGGAACATGATGCAGGGTAATGACAGCTTCCTGTGGCCTCACTGTGGTTTTGACTTTCTGCACACATATGAAGGTTCTGTGTAGCCTAATTTCCCTTCCTTAACCTAAATGTGGTTAATGAGTCAAGACATAACGTTTCCGTTACAAAAGGAGAACACACAGCTTCTGCTGAACCTGCAGACCAGGAGTTACAACCCAAATGTAAAGAAGAAACATTTTGTCCTTTCAACAAAAATCGAACCACTTTGGGAGCCACAACACTTTTACCATTTTGCCTGTAAATGTGTCTCAGTATGTGCTGATGTCCTAGTATAGGATAAAAAATATAATGTAAACTAAATCTCAGATGTACTTTGCTCTCTTTTAAGCTTCAGCTCAGCTAGAGCTGCTTTTCTCACATCTCCAGCAGGAAACTTTTCCTCAAAAGTAGAACAGTTTCTGTAAAATGTCTCTCAACATTTGGCTTTTTATTCTCTATTAAATTTTCTCAATCCACCTTAAATGGTGCGGGAGAATTCAAACAAGAAGCTTGTGAATGAGAAACTGACTTCAGGTCATGAAGCAGCTGGAGTGATTCTAAACAAAAAATAAGTCCATTCATCTCCAAATTATCTTAAATCTCTCTCTTTGTTGTTTCGTTAGCTACTAGCTAGGCGAGACTGTTGTCTGTGTTGCTATGGTGACCAGCAGTCTGTGCTGATCTTCAGGGTTAAAGGGTGAATCAGCAGTTCTACATTAATTCCAGCGTTTAAGACCATTTATTGTTACACTGTGTTGAACGATCAGCAGAGCTTTATTTTACTGTAAAGGAGGATTATTTCATTTTTACCTACTAATCTGATTCTGCCGTTGAGCCACAACAGGACAGTAAAAGAGCCTTGTACTGCCGTCCCCTGGTGTAGGCTTTACTTCAGCCTTGCTGAAGGCGCACTGTGCCTGAGTTACGTCTAGCTGACTTGGCCATCAGCCCTTGACCCCTGAACTCAGCCATACAGCCCAAGAAAGCTTCACAGCGTCACAGTCCCCGGAGAAAATAACTGCTGCAGAAAAAATAATCAGAATAAACCATTTTGAACTTGTTACAACATGTTGGGTGTCTCAAGTTTGCATGATGCCGACATGCATCTATAAAAATGTCCAAAAGTAAAAAGTCTCTCATTTATACAGTTTTCCCTTTACATTAAATGCAGTTGATCTGCCCAGATATTGAAGATTTTGGGGGGGAAAAGAGGATAATGTAGTACATTAACATTAAAAACATTTTATCATATATCATTCACTCCAAAAACCGTACAATCCATTAATGGAAACTAAGCCTATTTTGAATTCAGTGTTTTTGGGGTGTCATAAAAACTGACACATTTACAAATATCCGCCAATTCAGCATACGGTTTATCCTACTACAGCATTTTAGGGTCACTGTAAATAAAAATAAAATTAGTGGACATAGTCATAGTGTTTTGAGAAAAAAAGGTGTGCTATTTTGAGAAAAAAATCTATTCTCGAAATATCATACCGAATGACTTTATTCTCGAAATATTATGACTTTATTCTCGGAGTCTACTATTTTTATTTTTATTAACAGTGACCCTAAAACCACCTATCCCCACCTATTCACACATTATAGATTGTTTCAGCCTGGGCTGCTTTTTTGAGGCACAATGCAGGGCAACCAATCATAACAGAGCTTATTTGCATATATCAGTCAGTAACAATAACAGCCTGTTTAATACTGAGGGATAAAAAGAGGTTGGAAATTGTGATGTGGAAATGAATTATGTTTGTTTTTGGTACATAAATCCAAATAAACATTAGAAGAAGATTTAAAAAATACATAGAAAGTAGAAGTATGAGAAAAATGCAGGCTATGGGCTCTTTAAGATGGCTGCTGCTGCTGTTTTTAGCTATGCTAATGCACGTTAGCCCACCTTTATAGATACAGCGGGTCACACTGTGCCAGAAACCGCATAATTACGTCTATTGGATGTTGCAAATGTGTGTGATTTGGGCACACAGTTAGCACAGTGCTAATTTCTGGAGCAACCTGTATTAATTCTTAGCTACATTAGCATCATAGCTCCTATGCTGAAACTAGCAAGAAGCAAACTTCGGACATCAAACCCATCTTGGCTGATCAACTACATTTGAGGTGAGATGGAACATAGGCAGAATTGATTCTTCATCAAACCCTCACTGTAATAAATGTGAAGTTTAACAGGTCATCGTGAAGGGGAATCTCACCGATTTTTCGAAATTCCTGCATAATTCAGTGGCTTTCTTTACATGCAAGGATTTTTGCCATTCCAATTGAGTACAATCGGATTACAGATTCACACTGAGGTGTTTATATGCACACTCTATTCCACAGTCTGAAGGAAAATCTTCGTTGACGTTCTCACTATAAGTAATCCGATACAAAATGATGCGCATGCGTGGAGTAGCGCTTAGACTAAATGTTACCATGACAGCGAACATCACGTGAGGTCCAGTCAGAGTGAGATGAGCAGCAGTGAGCAGTGCTTGTGTTTTTAATTGCTTTAAAAAGATGTCAGACTCAGAAAAACGTCCTTCACATGTCCTTATTAAAGAAGGCCGAGAGGAAGACGTCGTGTTCTGAGACACATAAGCTGCACATTCGTCCCACTGCCGTCTTTTAAAGATCAGAGCATAAACTTCGTCTCCTCTGCAGACCAGGTTCTGCTCTGCCATGTTGAACGATATAAACTTTCACTGTGACGCGACGCACATGCAGAGCATACTTACACGTTCCGATTGGAATGTAATTGGATTCAGGCGTTTACACTGATATTATTCTTATATTTATGGGATTATTTACAGGATTACCCACCTCAGTCAGTCGGATAGAAATTATATTCCGAATGGCTTCAATCAGACTAGACTATTCCGATTTAGCTATTAGTCAGATTACTAACGTATTGTTAGGCTGCATGTAAACGTGTGTGAGGTGTAAACAGAGAGATTCAGAGTGGTTTGGTGTGAAATGGTTCAGACATCTTCACAGTGGTGGTGTACCAGGGGTCATCATATCTAGAACCCAGAATACCCTCTTTTTACTCTCCATAACCACCAGTGAACCTACACATTTCTTCTGAGCTTTTATATGTAAAAACTTTGTGCTAAATAGTGGCACAGTTTGAAAAATAAGTTTTCTTTGGGGACTATTTTGCCTCACAACACCCTGTATGTATCCCTCCACCATGAATAGATTTTAAAAAGCCAGGTCCATAAAACAGTGTCATCAGGCCGTGAATTCATAACCATTTCATGTTAATAACTTTCTGTGAGGGACCTTTTAAAGGTGGACGTCTGGTTCCTATCACCACCACTGTGAACAATTCTGACTCTAGAACAGAGCATTTCACACCAAACCACTCTGAATGACTGTTTACATCTTAAAGACTGAATTATGCAGATTTCTTTTTAATTGGTGGAGTTCCCCTTTAATGACCTTACTACAGAGCTTAATGGCAGAAGCCGCTGTAATGTCCATACATGGGTTCATTTCCCTATTTGCCTTTTTAAAACCTATTTTTGGCAACATGAACTTGAGTTCATTTTCCCTGAGCTGAATTTAGAATAGTTGAGGTTTTCCGATGCTCCGGCCTGAGGCTGATCCTCAGGTTAATCTCTTTGTCCTGACCATTCATGCGTCCAGCCACCCTGAGCTCACATGTGTGCCTCTGTCTTTGTGTTTTCTCCACAGAGCGTGAGGACCAGTCTATTCTCTGCACGTGAGTGAAAACACACATTAAAAACCCTTATAAGGGCTACTGCGTGGAGATTAGCTCATTCTCACAAGGACGACATTCACTTGCTTTGTTGTAATAAAGATCCAATCAGCCTTATTTGCAAATGTATGTGCTCCGATGGTCATTAGTTTGAATGGTCAAACACCATAAAGGTCATAAAGCACACCATGAACCTGTTCTTTAAAAGGAGCTGCAGTGTTTTAGCTTTGTTTACATAGATAATACTTTACATCGACTTTCAGAGAAAGCCAGTGATGGGTATCATGCAAACCAGCTGGTCATCCTAGTTTGGTGTGAGAAGTGAGAACTCTGTTTTAAAGGGGAACTCCACCAATTTTTCAACATTTCTGTCACATTGAGTGGTTGGGATGTAAAGAAAGTCAGAGGGTTTTGGTGTGAAATGGTTCACTATAGAGAGACTTACACTTACAGCTATGAAAATTGCTAAATGCTATGCATGCTATGTGCATGCTTCGCTGCTGAGTGCTGCCCAATGCAGCTTAATTGAGTGCTTTTCTTCAATGCTTTATATTTTAAAACCTTTCAAATTATATATAATATATATAAGATATAATATGAGATATAAAAGTAATCATTTTTACATTTAAATGGGGACTGTATGGTTACAATTGTGTTTGAGATGTAAACAGAGTTATTCAGACTGGTTTTGTGTGAAACAGTTCAGACGTCTTTACAGTGGTGGTGATAGGAACCAGGGGTTACTATTCAGAATCACCAGTGAACCTACACGAGTCTTCTGAGTTTATATGGAATGTTGATGATGGAAAATATCATATGTATAATATTGAGTTTTCTTCGGGGACTATTTTGTCTCACAGCGCCCTGCATATTATGTATCCCTCCACCATGAATGGAGATTAAGGCCAAAATCTTCTCAAAACTAACATAAAACAGTGTCTCAGTCATCAGGCAGTGAATTCATAACCATTTCCTGTAGGAACTTTCTGTGAGGGAGCTTTTAGAGGTGGACGTCTGGTTCCTATCACCACCACTGTGAACAACTCTGACTCTGTAAGTTTCTCTAGAACAAAGTTTCACACCAAACCACTCTGAACTGCTCTGTTTACATCTGAACCATTTCATTATATGGAAATTCAAAAACATCTGAAAACAAAATATATATAAGGTAATTGCATTAGTACCTGTGAAGTGAGCATACAGTGGATGTTGTTGTTATTTTTGTTTACAGGCTCACTATAATTTCTTAAGACCCATCCTGTAGTTTATTGTTCTAGAAGCACTGAACTGATCCAGCATACACACCGAAAAGCATATAATGATTAAATTTATGCTTGTAATGATGACATATTATCGTAGTGTTTGCTGCTCATGTCGTTTCGCCTCCTGTCCTTCCTCCAGAGGGGAGTCCGGCGCTGGAAAGACCGAAAACACCAAGAAGGTCATTCAGTATCTGGCTGTGGTGGCTTCATCACACAAAGGAAAGAAAGACACAGGCTCGGTGAGTTCAGCCCAGACCACTACCTGCTTTCCTGTGTTCTAACAGTGCTATTAAAGCCAAAAACAAGTATTTAATTAAAAATACAGTGATCAAGTGGACGGTAGCCTGAATGTACATTATTAAGCCAAGGCTGCAGTTCTTTCATACAGAGCCCAAAATGTGGCATGGTGAATATTATTTAATAAGGTGGGGCCACAAATTACTATATTGACGCCACAAATGAATACACAAGTGACTCAGAGCTTGTGGCCTCAACACAGTAAAGGTACTGATACTGTCACTGGATCAGTTCCCCTGTTGTCACTGGGGTGGAACCCTCAAGGGTCCATCACAGTACATTTAGTCAGGGAAAATAACTGTATGTGTGGAACCATATTCCACTGAAATGGTATGTTCTAAGCTGTACTGACTCCACACGCCCCGTCTCGCCTCCAGGCTTTTATTTTACTGTTCTGTTTTAAAACATTTGGTCATGAAAAGGTACAAATGCAAACTTTTCACCTGGAAAAACGTATTTAAGGCTCACAATCGGACATTAAAACCACTGCTGTACCTTTGAGGGAACGTTTACACTGTTTGTACCTCAAAAAAATGACCTGCACTGTACCTTTATTTCTAACAGTGTACATTCATTTCTGGCCTAAATATATTAATTTGTGGACTCAGTGTAGTAATTTAATTTGTGGCCTCAATATATTTATTTGTGGCCTCAATGTAGTAATTTATAGTAATTTATGGCCTTAATATATTTATTTGTGGCCTCAGTTTAGTGATTTACAGTATTTTGTTGTCTGAATATATCAATTTGTCGCCTCAATATAGTGACTTATAGTAGTTTGTGGTCTGAATATGTTAATTTGTGGCCTCAATATAGTAATTTATAGCAATATGTGGCCTCAATAGAGTAAGTTGTGGCCTCAATATATTAATTTGTGGCGACACCTTATTAAAAAATAGAGGCTCTGTACTTTCAGAAAGTCATCAGTAAGTCAGTACTGCCATATTTATGAGGCGTCTTCATCAGTAAAGAAGGACACTGAAACACTGACTGACTTCATGTACTGCAGGCAAACTGCTACTGCTATAATGGACTGAATGGACAGTGAATCAAATGTGGAGCTCATCAGTTATGGGGTCAGCAGAGCTCATGAAGATCAGAGCAATGTTTGAAATGGTGCTGATTGTACTGTATGCATTTATTATTTGCCACAGGATTTTCAAAGTCAACTTGTTTCTTAATGATCACACAAATGTAAATGCAAATTTTATTTTTTGCCAAATTATGAGAACCACAAGTGTAGACTTTCAGTCGTTCATCATAGTCACATGCAGCATGTGGGATCTGATGATTGGGCTCTTCATGTGTGAGAATGACGTCTGACTGATTTAATGGTTATTTCTGTGT
Organism: Pygocentrus nattereri; assembly: GCF_015220715.1. NCBI lineage: Eukaryota > Metazoa > Chordata > Actinopteri > Characiformes > Serrasalmidae > Pygocentrus > Pygocentrus nattereri. The sequence continues at coordinate 24,633,428 of NC_051224.1, forward strand.
GACAGGATCCGGGTTCAGCTCTTAATAAGGTACAGTATAGAAAACTGCTGCTCCTGCTGGTGGTGGGTTTTCAGTTAGACTGCTTAACTGCATTTCGCTTTGCATTGTGGGGATTTTGGCAAGGCTCATGGTTGTGGTGAATGTGATAACCCACAGGGATCTAAAATAGACCCTCAATAAAAATCTGTTTCATTAATAGACACATAGACGCAGAATATCAAACAGAAAGTGCTGAAATGCAGTGGAAAATGACACTTTTTTAAGGTTCAGTGTTTGCTCTCACCAACTGAGGCTCAGGGGTGTTTTATACGTTTCAAAAAATGGAGCAATGAGTAGAGTATTCAACTTAATTAGAGTGTTAACTAACTGCTGCTTATATAACCAGAATACAACTAATCAGAAACATATTGACTTATTTCCAGGGGTGCAGCCAGAATGCCAGAAGTTTTGTGGCCAAAATATAGTAATTTATAGTAGTTTGTGGCCTTAATATAGTAGTTTTTAGTCATTTGAGACCCTAATGTATTAATTTGTGGCCAACATATAGTAATTAATAGCAATTTGTGGCCTTAATATATTGGTTTGTGACTAAATGTAGTAATGTATAGTCATTTGTGGCCAAAATATTGTAACTTATTGTAATTTGTGGCCAACAATATAATAATCTATAGTAATTTGTGGCCTCAATAGAGTAACTTGTGGCCTCAGTATATTAATTTGTGGCCAACATGTAGTAAATTATAGTAATTTGTGGTCAAAATATAGTAATGTGTAGTAATTTATTGCCTCAGTATATTAATTTGTGGCCAAAGTGTAGTAATGTATAGTCTTTTGTGGCCAAAATATAATAATTTATAGCAATTTGTGGCCTCAATAGAGTAACTTGTGGCCTCATTGTATTAATTTGTGGTATATAGTATATAACATATATAATGTTATAAAGTAACATATATAATATGTGGAATATAGTAATCTATAGTAATTTATTACTGGGTTAAGCACAGTAATTTTATTGGAGCCGCAAACTTGGAAAAAAAAACCAAAATGAAACAGCACTAAAGTTCTTCTGTGCTTCAAGGGTTCTTTGGTAAAGAAAATTAAATATTATTGTTTAAAAATATATAAATAATGCATTATTATATAAATATATAATTTTATTATATATAAATAATATTAAACATTAAGTAAAGCATAGTTTGGCTTTTAAATGCAAAAGGTTCTACAAAATAAAACTGATAATCCAAAAAAGGGTGGAATGGTTTATATACGGTTTTCTGTTTGAGGGGCAGCAGAAAACCGTATATTTTCCAAATCAATATGCTTTCTGTTGATGACTCAGCAAAAAACAACAACATCCGAGCGTAAGTTTGCATGTCATTGCTGTTGTTATTCCCTTTTGTAATGACTTTGCAGTGACTGCAGTATTGAAGTCTTCTGAGCCCATTTTTAACAGAATCTCTGTTCACTCTCCTGCAGCATCAGGGGTCTCAGTTAGCCTACGTGAGTATGTGAGCTGCATGCCCAGATGTTTCTCCAGTCAAGTGAGCTCAGTCACTTTTGACATTTAGCGAACAATAAATGGTTTTAAACAGCATGACTGATCCTAAAGTGCCGCATGCTCCCACCTTCAGACTCACAGCGCCTCTGTGTGGATGTTCACTGAATTGCTCTGCCAACAGAACGTGCTGTAACAGTGAAGCTTATGCCAATTTCTGTTTACTGACATCACTGTCTTACTTAAATTCATGCCCACATACTATCGCTGCCAAGTACTTCAGTACTTCACTTTGCTTTTATAGATGCAGTGTGTAAGATTTACAGGGATCTATTAGCAGAATATATAAAGAATAGTATGGAATATAGTACACAAAACCATATTTTCATTAGTCTGTAATCACCTGTAACTACGAATTGTTGTGTTTTGTTAGCTTAAAATGAGCCCTTCATAACTACAGAGGGAGCAGCTCCTGTTCCAACAGAGACTGCCGCCGCCATGTTTCTACAGTAGTTGATTTTGGTGGTGCTGTAAATCTGGTTGGAAGAAATAGAAAGCAGGTGGTTGCTGTCGGTGCTGGCTGATCATTTTGTGTAGTGAGAAGTTTGGGAACCCAAATGGAGGATCAGATTTTGCACAAGGAAAAGCAAGGGAGGGTGAATCCTCGCTGTCAAAGAAGCAAAAACTGCGAAAATGGAAGGTCTTTGGGCTCAAAACATATTTAAACATACACATTAACGTGTTAAAGAAGTTGTGCACGCTAACACATAAAAATTTAGTTGAGATAAAATGACCAAAAAAAAAAACATGCCAATGGGAGGCCTCAAATCCAGACATACATGCATAATCATAGTAGGAATTACTGCATATTGATGTGTATGTAGCCCCTTCATTTCATTTGGCTTAACACTAATGATTGTTCAGAATATATTTTGAAACAAATTAAAACCTGAATTTTTTTCCCCATTACTTGGTCTGTTGGTTCTCTATGTTGTTTGAGCAATAACACCACACCAGTAGGTGGCGGTAAAGCTTCATGATTCACAAAGGGTCCCCAAAAGCAACAAAATCCAAATACTGAAACTTAGCATCTTAAACATGTTTTAACACATTAACACGCAAATATTTTGTGTGTTAACACAACAAATATTTACATGTTAACACAGAGATTCCGACCTGTTTTGAGCCCAAAGGCCCTGAATAGCAGAAGACCTAATGGCCTCCATAGGTTCTACTACATGCTTGGAAAGGGCGGGGTGAGGGAGAGGGATTCAACTGGTTGCAATCTGCAATTTCACAACTAGATGCCACTAAATCTCACACATTGCACCTTTAAGCTGCTGTACACATTGCCTTTCCTTAGTGATGCTTTATTTGTCCACCAGGGGGAGCTAGAGAAGCAGCTCCTGCAGGCAAACCCCATTCTGGAGGCTTTTGGAAATGCCAAAACCATCAAAAATGATAATTCTTCAAGATTTGTAAGTAAAAGTACTGTTTCACGATCATTCTCCCATTATGTCACTTATTATGAGCAGCATCATGAAACCAAGGTGTCTGCCTGTCTTTCTCATAGGGCAAATTCATCAAGATCAATTTCGACATGGCTGGCTACATCGTTGGTGCTAATATTGAAACCTGTATCCTAAAAACACTGGGCTTTTTAATCTTTCCAAGAACATCCAAACACACCATCCTCACTCCTATTCATATTATTCTATTAATGTAAGTGACCCAGACTGAACTGCTTGAAAACATGACGAGGCTTTTAGCCTTAATTCTTCTGCTCAGACCTGCTGGAAAAGTCCAGATGTATCCGACAGGCCAAAATCGAGAGATCCTTCCACATCTTTTACTACATGGTGGCTGGAGCCAAAGACAAAATGCAAGGTAACCACTCGGAACAATCTAGTACAAGATACTTTTAAATGTAAAGGTTTCCAAATGATTCCTAGGCTTGGACCTTTGGCCATATTTTGTCATAGAATGTTTTCATTGTATGGAGATTCAGTAATCTTTAAAAAAAGTTCTTTGGAGAACCAAAAATTGTTCTTTCATAGCATTGCTCCAAAGAACTATTTTTGATGGCTTAATTTTTAAAACTATAAATGGTAGGAAACCAATATACACACAATTTTTGAGTCGTGTTCAGTTTAGCATGTCAGGTGGTCTGATCTCAGGAGAACCATAAAAATGTGGAATCATTATAATATTCTTCATTTATTAAAAAATGTAAGTAAACTTGATTTTAAGGATAAATGATTCTGTGGGTGTCTTAACAGATGCCTGTTTAATATGAAATTAGTCTGAAAAGTCAGGCGCAACTTTGTCAGTCAGATGGAGCAACCAGACCAACACAGCTTAATAACTGAAACAGGAAATTAAATCTTTAATAACACTCACTATATTTAAGATAGAAACTACACATAAATATAAATGCAAACAAAGTTTCAATAAATATCTGGAAATGCATGACTTTGAATTAGCATTGTAAATTTCCTGTATTACTGTTAAGCTTTATCACCTGTCTATAAAGCATTTAGAACTACCACCAGCATGAAAAGTGCTATATAAATATAGATGATGATGTTTATTATTATTATTATTATTATTATTATTATTACAAATTTTAATTGTAATTATCTTTGTATTTTCTCATTGTAAAGCACTTTGAATGGCCACCATGTATGAAAGGTGCTCTATAAATGAACTTGCCTTTAAAAGCTCACTTTACAGACTGTTGTTTTCTCAGAGGAGTTGCTTCTGGAGGATTTTGGCAAATACCGGTTCCTGGTGGCAGGACACGTGCAGGTGCAAGGTCAGCAGGATGACGAGATGTTTGATGAGACTCTGGAGGCCATGGACGTGCTGGGCTTCAACGAGGAGGAGCGAATAGGTGAGGAACCATTTCTTGAAATTGTTAGTGCACTGAAAAAATGGCTCATCTAGCTGAAAAATGACTTCATGTAGTAACAAGTAAATTCACTAGTTTTGTTCAACCTAAATAAATACTTTGAACGAATGATTCAATTGCTTGTTACTACATACACTGTTTTTTTACTCACTTGCATGAACTGACCCTCCTGATGCTGCTGCTCAATAAACTCAAACTCTCTAATTAACCACTGCACCACCTGTTTTTCCCTATACAAATAAACTTTGACTTGACTTTTTTCAGGTAGATCTGATGAGCCATTTTTACAGTGTATTCTGAGCTCAGCTCAGCTCCGGCTTTCCTTAAAGACCGAACACAGAAGAGTTTCACTTATAAACTCATTCACACTCAGAAAAAATATTTTTTCCTCAATATTTCCATTTACTTTTATTCTGATTGAATTTGAATTTATTTATAGAAAGCAAAACTGAATTACATGAGTATTTACAATGCTCACTTACACACACACACACACACACACACATATACATATATATATATATATATATATATATATATATATATTCTCCAGCATGATATCTGGGCTCGTGAAGGTGGTAGCCACTCTCTAAAAGAGAGGTTTAGGAGACTAAACAGTCAAGAGGTCAAGAGGGTTTTATTGTTATTCCATCTATGTTTAAGTAAATTAATTACGTTCCTCCAGGAACAAAACAGTAGAAAGTGCAAAAGTGCAGATGTAAGTGTGCAAACAAAACATTGCACTAGAAAGAATACAATAAATAGGATAAATAAAACAGACGTTAGACACAATAAACAGACAGGTCAGTGCAGCACTGACACATCCCTCATTTCTGAGCATGAGGTAGGGTTGTGGAATAAGGTGCAAAGATTATTTAACATGCTGTGAACTGTGAGTAAACGCAGTCAGATAACACAGCATGTTAAATAATAGGCAAACCATCTACACAATATGTCTCTTCTCTCGTTAAGGGTTGGTAATGCGAGAGCTTGAAGGGTTTCTTTATATGTAGAATAAGCCCTGTCGATGATGATGTGGCAGGGACGTTTCTGGACCGTCTCAGTCTGGTTCGACAGATATTGCGTCAGGTTTCCATGCCATGCTGGGCAGGCGTACTCAAATAGGGCGAATGTAACCTGTGTATATCAAAGTTAGGTCAGAGGTTGCCACTCCAGTTCTTCTTACTCTTCTCAAGAAAGTAAGTCTGGTATTTACTTTACAATATCTTTACAATAGTATGTGTCTGGAGAGGTAAAGGGGTGTAGGGGGAGGTGGGTTCTTCTTAAAAGTCACTGTTTAGTTTTAAAGTGGACATGACATATTTAATTTAGTATTTGTGTTTTTGAAAAGTGTCATTTTTCTTTTTATTACAGTTAACAATCACATTCTCATGGCTAGTCTTTTATTTGAGTGGTAGTTTTAGTGAACTGTAATAACGCTGCTTCACATGAAGGTTGTGTTGTCGTGCAGGGATGCTGAAGGTTTGCTCCACTGTACTGCAGCTCGGCAACATCGAGTTCAAGAAGGAGAAGAACCAGGAGCAGGCCAGCATGCCCGACACCACAGGTAGCCCAGCACAGCACTGACGGACTAATATATCATTTATATCAGCAACAGGCAAAGAGAGAGATCTTTAACAAAGAGACACATAAGAATGTAATCAGTGGTGGACGAAGTACACAAACCATGTACATGAGTTAAAGTAGAGATACCCAAGGTAAAATATTACTCCAGTAAAAGTAGCAGTTCCTCCCTTTAGACCTCCACTTGAGTAAAAGTACTAAAGTATTGGCCTTCCAATGTACTTAAGAATCAAAAGTAAAAGTACTAAAAGATTAATTATGACTTTAATGTCCTGTTATCATTTTTATAACTAGACTCGCTTCATGAACTCATTTTAGGTGAAAATCCTCCAGCGTCTCTCTTGGTAAACCAGTCTTTTAATAGAAGGTCATTAATTAGTGACACTGACGTCTATTAAAATGATCATAAGCACAAAACACTGAAGGTAAACAGTTTCCATCAGGGAGAACCGAGTGGCTCTAAAATCACTTTTTACAGACAAGCAAAGTTTCAGTTTAAGATTTATTTACAACTTAGTTACAAGTTTAAGTTTAATAAAAACTGGCTTTAAACTCAGGATCACAAATGAGCTCCTTTACTATGTTGATCTGTAGGTCTCTGTTCATAAACATAAACCAGCCCAGACTAATTTACTATAAAATGAAAGTGTATAAATTCAGTAAAAAGCCGCGTCAGTCACGACTGCATATGTGTCCATATTTCTATATTGTGCTCTATTTACACAAAGTTAGGTTAGTTCATCATTTATGTTGAATAGACTCTCCCAAAATTTTACGCTGCTGCGCTGACGTTGAACCGTGTGCTGCACTGGGTCGGTATGACCAACAGGTCAAAACCAGCTCAAAACAAAGTGACCGCTGTGCCCTGATTGGTGTTCTTGCTTTGCGCTTCTTTCGTTTTAACATGTTACGTTTTTATACACACAGAAACCAAAAGGAAGGACAGATTTGTAGTAGAGGAAAAAGTCAGATATTAGACTTTGAAATGTAGTGGAGTGAAAGTAAAAAGTTACCAGATACAAAAGAAGTACAGATACACAAAAAAACTACTTAAGTACAGGAACAAATTACATTTACTAAGTTACTGTCCACCACTGAATGTAATAACACAGTGTGTGAACATTGTTTTCTTCCACTGTATAAGTGTAAATGGTTGGCAGTAAAGGTGTTGACCTTCCTGACTCTGGTCTTGAAAATGTCTCTCCCAGCTGCACAGAAAGTGTGCCACCTGCAGGGCATTAATGTGACGGACTTCACCAAGGCCATCCTCACTCCTCGCATCAAAGTGGGCAGAGAGATGGTGCAGAAAGCTCAGACCAAAGAGCAGGTGAGGTGTGCTGTGTGTTTAGAGGAGAACAGACTACACTCTCAAAAAGGATGGTCTTCTAGGGTTCTTTAGTAAAGAAAATGGTTCCATATATGTGGCACGCGTCTGTCCGCAGGGCCCCGATGACGGCCACAAGAGCTTGCAGGAAGGCCAGGCTCAGGACTCGTGCCCCATCCCCCACTCCCTTACGGATTTCATTAATCATCAATGCATGCAATTTTGAAAAATCTGCGTAATTTTCCTTTATACAGCCAGGGTCCACTGGTGGGCACTGAAGTCCCTGTAGTTACTGAATAATAAGCCTTAGTATGTAATAAGCCTGTGAACTGAGTTTATTGGCAACATTATTATTTCCATTGTAATACAATGGCAGTACAGTAGAAATGACCAATATGACAGTGTTTATCATTATTGTGATAAATGACATTAAATCATGCCAAAATAAGCTTTTCTGAGTATATCATGGATATCGTCAGTATTTAAAAACACTTCCCAACTGCATGTTTGATGATCAAGAGAGCATAATTAGTCCTGCTTTACTGGATTTAGTGTGGTGTAGTTTGGGAAGTACTGAATATAAAACATTCATAGTTTTTGTTGTTTTTTGCCACATTTCCAAATTTTTCACAAGTTTAATCACGTCCAGTTCCACCCACTAGCTAGTTGGCTAGCATTGCACTGGGTGATGGGTGGTGAGGGAGAGCCACCCTACCCAGCCAGAGAGGGAGGCCAACTGTGTTCTCTTGGACTGCTGGCCATGGATGGCTGTGGCATCACCAGAATAAAATATCTATATTTGTGTTGTTGTCATGGCGACCCCTAGTTCCCATCACCACTTCTGTAAAGACATCTGAACCATTTCACACCAAACCACTCTGAATCTCTCTGTTTACACCTTAAACACTAAATTATGCAGATTTTTTTTTTAAATTGATGGAGTTCCCCTTTAAAGGTTTAACTTGTTTCAGCTGTTGTTCTGACTGTACAGACTGATCTACATGCAGTGTCTGTTTAGTCTGAGTTTGCTCAGTGATGTATCTCATTAACAGGCTGATTTTGCGGTGGAGGCTCTTGCGAAGGCCATGTACGACCGGCTGTTCCGTTGGATTCTGGGACGTGTCAACAAAGCTCTAGACAAGTCGAAGCGCCAAGGAGCTTCATTCATCGGCATCTTAGATATAGCTGGCTTCGAAATCTTTGAGGTGAGCATACCTTTTACTCTAATACCAAAGTCTTAAAAAAGATGGTTCTTCAAGGGTTCCTTAGTAAAGACTAAGTACACAAATCATGTACTTGAGTTAAAGTAGATACCCAAGGTAAAATATTACTCCAGTAAAATTAGAAGTTCCTCCCTTTAGACCTCCACTTGAGTAAAAGTACTAAAGTATTTGTCTTCAAATGTACTTAAGTATCAAAAGTAAAAGTACTGAAAGATTAATTATGACTCTAATGTCCTGTTATCATTTTTATAACTAGACTTGCTTCATGAACTCATTTCAGGTGAAAATCCTCCAGTGTCTCTCTTGGTAAACCAGTCTTTTAATAGAACGTCATTATTTAGTGACACTGATGTCTATTAAAATGATCATAAGCACAAAACACTGAAGGTAAACAGTTTCCATCAGGGAGAACCGAGTGGCTCTGAAATCACTTTTTACACACAAGTAAAGTTTCAATTTAGGATTTATTTACAACTTAGTTACAAGTTTAAGTTTAATAAAAACTGGCTTTAAACTCAGGATCACAGATGAGCTCCTTTACTATGTTGATCTGTAGGTCTCTGTTCATAAACATAAACCAGCCCAGACTAATTTACTATAAAATGAAAGTGTTTGTATAAATTCAGTAAAAAGACGCGTCAGTCACGACTGCATATGTGTCCATATTTCTATATTGTGCTCTATTTACACAAAGTTAGGTTAGTTCATCATTTATGTTGAATAGACTGTCCCAAAATTTTACACTGCTGTGCTGATGTTGAACTGTGTGTTGCACTGGGTCGGTATGACTAACAGGTCAAAACAAGCTCAGAACAAAGTGACCGCTGTGCCCTGATTGGTGTTCTTGCTTTGTGCTTCTTTCGTTTTAACATGTTACGTTTTTATACACACAGAAACCAAAAGGAAGGACAGATTTCTCAAAATGTAGTGGAGGAAAAAGTCAGATATTAGACTTTGAAATGTAGTGGAGTGAAAGTAAAAAGTCGCCCAAAATGGGAAAAGTTCAGTACAGATACACAAAAACTACTTAAGTACAGAAATCAATTACATTTACTTAGTTACTGTCCACCACTGGTAGAGACACTATGTATGCTTCTATGGTTCTATGTATGCTTAAATTGTCCTTTACATGGTGAAATGGTTCTTCAGATTGATGGAGGATGTGTTGTATATAGTTTTCAAAATAGCTCATTGTAGCACCAAAAAGGGTTCAAGCTTCTCAAGCTTGACATCGTAAACAAAGGAAAAATGTTTTTGGTGCTAGAACCATTTTGAAAAAGGTTCTACATAAAACAGTATACAATACATTCTTCATCGACTTGAAAACCCTTTTATCATGCAAAGAACCATTTAAGCAGGTACAGAATATGAATTGTTGTGTAATATGGAAAATATTGTTATTTTCTAAGTTTGAAATTATTTGGGTAAATGAAAAAATGTGTCCTGGATGTTTTTGTTTGATTAAAAATAAATATGTTCTAAGCAATAATTTGCAAAAAAATCTGGATGTATCAAATATGATAAAAAGCAAATCTCATAAATGCAAATAATTATTTAATTACTTTTGTAAAATTTGTCTAAAGGTCAAATAAACACTGCAGTTTCAAATAATCAGGTTTTAATGGATTAATAGAGTAAACTTTGTTACAACAGGTCAAACAGAGAAGTCATAACTCTCTATACTCTCTTCTCTATGCACTTAAAATGATGGTTCTTCAAGGCTTCCCTAGTAAAGTAACTGGTTCTATATAGAACCATGAACACTCAAAGAACCCTTTTCATAATTAAAGAGCTCTTTGCATCGTTAAAACGTTCTTCAGATTGATGGAGAATGTGTCGTATATGGTTCTATATCGAACCTTTTTGAAAATGGTTCTGTAGAGCACCAAAAAGGGTTCTCCTGCTGTTACAAGCTTGACATCGAAACAATAAAAGAACCCTTTTTGATGCTATATAGAGCCCAAAACGGTTCTACATAGAACATGTACTTTCTCCATCAATCTGAATAACCCTTTTATGATGCCAAACACCACTTATTATTAACAAAGAATGTGTTGTATACAGTTCTATGTAGAACCTTTTTGAGAATAGTTCTACATAGCACCAAAAAATGTTCTGTTGTTACAGGCTTAACTTTGTAAACAATAGCAGAACCTTTTTGGTGTGATATAGAACCATATTATATGTTTTATGCAACACATTCTCCATCAGTCTAAAGAAACATTCATGCAAAGGGTTCTTTGAGTGTTTGTGGTTCTATATAGAATCATTGTCTTGTCTAAAGAACTCTTCAAGAACCATCTTTTTAAGAGTGCAGAACAGATGTCACATGCACTGAACCAAAGTGAATTATACAAAAATAAGTTATGGCACTTGTCTACACTCTTAAAAATGGTGGTTCTACAAGGGTTCTTGAGTAAAAAAAATAGATCTATATAGATCTATGAACACTCAAAGAACTCTATGAATAATTAAAGAGTTCTTTGCATTGTTAAAAGGTTCTTCAGGTTGATGAAGAATGTGTTGTAAGTGGTTCTCTGTCAAACGTTTTTATAATCGGTTCTATATAGCGCCAAAAATGGTTCTTCTGCTGTTACAAGCTTGACATCAAAACAATAAAAGAACCCTTTTTGGTGCTATACAGAGACCTTTTCAAAAAGGTTCTGTATAGAACCATCCACAGCACATTCTCCAACAGTCTGAATAACCCTTTAACGATGGAAAGAACCACTTATTATCAAAGAAGAATGTGTTGTGTACGGTTCTTTGTAGAACCTTTTTGAGAATGGTTCTGTATAGCACCAAAAAAGGTTCTTCTGTTATTGATATTGTTGAGCTTGATATTGTAAACAATAGCAGAACCTTTTTTTGTGCCGTATAGAACCATATGCAACACATTCTCCATCAAACATTCAAACAAAGGGTTCTTTGAGTGTTCACAGTTCTATATAGAACCATTTTCTTTACTAAAGAACCCCTGAAGAGGCATCTTTTTTAGAGTGCAGGGTTGTGATGTGGCCGTGAGGATGAGGAAGTGTCCAGTGAAAGAACAGAAGCTGACCTCTCGTCTGTTCCGACAGGACAACTCGTTTGAGCAGCTGTGCATCAACTACACCAACGAGAAGCTGCAGCAGCTCTTCAACCACACCATGTTCATCCTGGAGCAGGAGGAGTATAAGAGAGAAGGAATCGAGTGGAACTTCATTGACTTCGGCCTCGACCTGCAGCCCTGCATCGAGCTCATCGAGAGGCCCGTAAGTCCTGAACAACTCGATCGCGGCACAGGGTTCTGTACCTTCATTATCACCTCACACACACCAGTCAGGCATAACATTATGACCACCTCCTTGTTTCTATACTCATTGTCCATTTTATCAACTCCACTTACTGTATAGCTGCACTTTGTAGTTCTACAGTTACAGACTGTAGTCCATCTGATTCTTTGATACTTTGTTAGCCCCCTTTTACCCTGTTCTTCAGTGGTCAGGACCCCCATGGACCCTCACAGAGCAGGTACTATTTGGGTGGTGGATCATTCTCAGCACTGCAGTAACACTGACGTGGTGGTGGTGTGTTAGTGTGTATTGTGTTGGTACGAGTGGATCAGACACTGCAGTGCTGCTGGAGTTTTAAACACCTCAGTGTCACAGCTGGACTGAGAATAGTCCACCAACAACAAATATTAAGCCAACAGCGTCCTGTGGTCAGCGTGCTGTGACCACTGATGAAGGACTAGAGGATGACCAACACAAACTGTGCAGCAGCAGATGAGCTATCGTCTCTGACTTTAAATCTACAAGGTGGACCGACAAGTTAGGAGTGTCTAATAGAGTGGACAGTGAGCGGACACATTGTTTAAAAACTCCAGCAGCACTCCTGTGTCTGATCGACTCATACCAGCACAACACACCCAAATAGTACCTGCTCTGTGAGGGTCCATGTTGGTCCTGACCACTGAAGAACAGGGTAAAAGGGGGCTAACAAAGTATCAGAGAAACAGACAGACTACAGTCTGTAACTGTAGAACTACAGAGTGAAACTATACAGTAAGTGGAACTGATAAAATGGAAAATGAGCATAGAAACAAGGAGGTGGTCTAAACTTTACCAAGTTTAGACTGAGTTCTCTTTGAATCCGCTTGGGGAATTGGGCCTGATTGCAACCCACACTACAGAACTTTCATGTGCAGTTACACACGTTCACCACAGGGGTCTCCAAATCTTACATAGTGTAGCTTTGCCGCTAGATGTCATTTTGCCACAAAAAAAGAAGTGCATATTTTAATGAATAATAATCAATTATTATACATTCTGATGTTCCAAAATTGATTCATTTTTACATCTGAAAATTGCATAAATGTGGTTGAATCAAATCCACCCCTTTGTCCTCATCTAGAACAACCCTCCTGGTATTCTGGCCCTGCTGGATGAGGAATGTTGGTTCCCCAAAGCCACCGATGTCTCCTTTGTGGAGAAGCTCACAAATACACACTCCAGCCACTGCAAGTTCTCCAAGCCGAAGAACCTCAAGGACAAGACGTTTTTCTCCATACAGCACTACGCTGGAAAGGTTTGTAAACCTCGTCTACATGTTTGTCTAAGACTGAAATAACAGTGCAGTGAATTACCTATGGCTTGTTCTGATTAGGTGGATTATAACGCTCATGCCTGGCTGACCAAAAACATGGACCCTCTGAATGACAACGTAACAGCGCTGCTGAATAACTCCACCAGCCCATTCGTGCAGGATCTGTGGAAAGATGGTGAGGTTCTGTAACTTTTTTCCAGATGTTGGCACTGACAATCAGGGGCATCGCTAGGCCAGGTGGTATTATTTAGCCCTCCCAAATGATTGTAATCCTTATTATTCTACTGTGCCACTGTGTCTCCAGATTTTATATATATATATAAACACACACACACACACACACAGACACACACACACTGATCAGGCATAACATTATCAGTACCTCCTCAGTACCTCCACTTACTATATAGGTGCACGTTGTAGTTCTACAATTATAGATTTAAAGAGATTTATACAGGTGCTCATCACTGCATGAACTTTATGAAATGGTTGGATGGCCTTCACTTTCAGAGCAAAGACAAATTCATTGGATAATTTTTTGTCCATTAAGGAATTATTTGTCAGCTTTCTTCATATTTGTGTGCATTTATATCAACAAACAGGTCTTGGTACAATTAAGCAATAGAAAACGAGAGGTCGTGTGTTATCGCGAAATAACATCACGGCTGTGATTTGGTCACCGTAGATCATCGTGATGTTATTGGCGATAACACACTCTATTGCTTTAATACAACAGTTAATAAATAAAGTAAGATATTAATAAACTGGGCCCTGAATGCGGCGTTTAATATGTTTTAATGTTCAGTTCCTTCCTCCAAATTATAGTTCCAAGCTCCGCCCATTTGCAGCACAGCCGGCAGTTAGTTCTCCAGCACCTCACACTAAATTCCCAAACTGTCATCACCACTGAGCAGCTTTTCAATCGGCAGCTGCGACAGAAGACCAGCTAAACAACCTGGAATCAGCCAGAAATGAACCCAATACCATTCGCCAAACATGTCTGATCTTCAGAGTCTGACCAAATCAGACTGAGCCATAAAACTGACGCAATATCATGTTCAGCTCAGTTTTGTCAGTTTTTGCCATATTAATGTTGTTTTATTCCAGCCAGTCTGTAAAGCATCTTACAGGCCATTTAGTTTGACGAATGGTTAATTTCTGGCTGATTGCCAGGCTTTTATTTTACTGTTCTGTTTTAAAACATTCAGTTATGAAAAGGTACAATTACAAACTTTTCACCTGGAAAAACTTGCTTAAGATTCATAATCAGACCTTAGAACCACTGCTGTACCTTTGAGGGAACAATGGTACAGTGTTTGTACCTTGATGTACCTTGATGAATGAAAAATGTACCTGCACAGAACCTTTATTTCTAACCGTGTGCTACAGTATCGCTGCACAGCACGACAGCACATGTAATATGCGAACAGCAGCAGTGCTGGCATCTATTATATATCTTGAAATTCCCCAATTTTTCAGTTACGCTACAAAACAGAGTTGTGTTGTCCTCCCACAGCCGACCGTGTGGTGGGGCTGGAGACCATGGCTAAGATGGCTAAGTCGGACAGCTCGATGCCCAGCGCCTCCAAGTCCAAGAAAGGCATGTTCCGTACAGTGGGGCAGCTTTACAAAGAGTCTCTGGGCAAACTGATGACCACTCTGCACAACACCCAGCCCAACTTTGTCCGCTGCATCATTCCTAACCACGAGAAGAGAGTAAGACTCATCACATCATGACTGTTTTGGTTTAGTCCATACAAAGAAAAGTTATGGATCAGATCAGTGAGAGCTTATCTTAAGAACTTCCTTTAAAATTTCCTTTATAAAAATGTGTTTGTCTTGTTTTGTCATTCTTCTGATCTATTGCTTTAAAAAGACCAAAAAGTCTTTATATTTCGTTGCTGTCAGAACAAAACCTCATATCTCTATCTTTGTCGCTCTTCAGTTTTTGTCATGTTTCGAAAATGCCTTTTACCCTCTGTATTGCAGTATTTCAATCCTTCATTTTGTCAAGCATGTATTTGGTTTGTGTCACTCCAAAAGTGTTTTGCTGTATCACACGGCTCACTTATTTCTGGTACCGCCGTTTGTTTCTGCACACGCTGTTTACACTGAGAAATAAAATCCAGCTCAGCTCAGATTTATTAGATTTCTAGACCTCACTCTGATCTAAGAAATCAAAGTGTGCTGATTACATGGCCATTTGAATAATCAGATAATTCCAGAAACCTGATTATGATCCAATTATTGAGTGCATGTAAACAAACAGTGTGTTTTAGAATGTGCGCTGAGCGTGTAGTGACCTTGATCAGTATTGAATCTGTAACTAATGTTTGTGTAGGCAGGGAAGCTGGACGCCCACCTGGTTCTGGAGCAGCTGCGCTGTAACGGAGTGCTGGAGGGAATCAGGATCTGTCGGCAGGGTTTCCCCAATCGCATCGTCTTCCACGAGTTCCGCCAACGGTCAGTCAAAACCTCAGCACAAATCTGTTCATCTGTGTTTACTTACTGAGAGTTTAAAGCAATAATTTGCCAAATATCTAATTTACACATTTTCCCTAATGTGATTGATTTTTAATAGACTAGAGTATATCATATAGTTTGAGATGCAGTTGGGTGGTACGGTGGTACATTAGGTAACACTGTTGCTTCATAACAAGCAGGGCCAGGGTTCGATTCCTTGGCTGGGCAGCCAGGGCCAAGGTTTCTCTGGGCACTCAGGTTTCCTTCCACAGTTTAAAGCAGAGGCCTTACTAGGATGCTATCTTTGGATGGGCATTTGAATTATTATTTTTATTTATTTAATTTTATTTTTACCCTTACCTAAGGTAGCACGGTGGCATAGTGGGTAGCGCTGTCGCCTCACAGCAAGGGGGGCTTGGGTTTGATTTTCTTTGCTATTTTTTGTTTGTTAGCTTCTCCTAGATTGCTAGAACACAGCCCTGGTTCAAAGTCATGCGGTCAGGCCGACTGGAGACACTAAATTGCCCCTAGGTGTGAGTGTGTGTCTAACTGTCTGCCTGTTCTATGATGGACTGACAACCTGTCCAGGGTGTTTCCTCCTTCCTACCCACTGAACTCTGGGATACCAGGAGGATAAGTGGGTTAGAAAATGAATGAGATGCAGTTAGCACAGTGCTAATTGGTGGTATATAAGCTTCCATCAGCTTTGTGGATCTAGTGCAAAACTAAAGCAAACCTCAGACAGCAGAATCTCAACTACATACACAGTGAGGTGAAAACAGTATAGAGGTGATTTTTTGACACATTATCACTTTAATAAGTACTTCATCCTTCTGTTCTCCAGATATGAGATTCTGGCTGCCAGTGCGATTCCCAAAGGCTTTATGGACGGCAAACAAGCCTGCACCCTAATGGTGAGTCAGTGCTTTAGGAGAACTGCTACTGTAGAGTCACTGTCAGTTTTATTTAATTCTAGCAAAGAAAGAAACATTGCTTACAGTGTACAGGTAAAAGATTACTTATAATTTATATTTTGTTTTATAAGTTGGGATGCTGCAAAAAATGTAAATGATAAACATGATTTCAAAAAGAATTTCAAATGTGATGATTTGTCGGATGCCAGGACACTTTTCCACTTCGCCTCAGTCCATTTTAAATTAACTTGGGCCCAGAGAAGGTGGCAGTGTTTCTGGATCCTATTTATATCTGGTTTCTTCTTTGCATTTTAGGGTTTTAACTTGCATTTGTGGATGCAGTGATGAACTGTTTCATAGACAGTGGTTTTCAGAAGTGTTTCTGAGCCCATGCAATGGGTTTACAACATGTTTACAACAGGTGTTGTCACAAAGCAGCTTTACAGAACAATCAGTAATACAGAAAGAAAGAAAAAGAAAAATCCAGGTCCGAGCCCCCATGAGCAAGCCAGTAGCAACAGTGGCAAGGAAAAACTCCCTAAAAGAGGAAGAAACCTTGAGAGGAACCAAGACTCAGAAGGGGAACCCATCCTCCTCTGGTCGACACCGGATAGCAAACATTGTTAAGTATTATAGAACGGGGGGGGCAGTGGCTAATTTGATTAGTTTATGATTATGCAGCAGCAGCAACAACGGTGGTCAAGCCAATGGCTGGTGAGCAGTGGCACAGGTAGTTGATTTTGCAGAAGAGACGATTTTAACCAGTTAATTTTCTTGAAGTAATGTAAAGGATTCCAGCCTCTCTGCAGTGATTATAATATTCTCAGGATCTAGACTAGCATTATAAAGCAGCGGGTTTGTATAGTTTAACTGTGTGTTCTGAATTTTCTACCAAATGTTTTCAATATTTTTAATAAAGAAATTCATAAAATCATTGCTGCTATAGGCTGATGGCATCTGGGGCTCAGTGACTGTTTTGTTCTCTGTTACTTTAAAAATTGTCCTAAATAGTGATCTAGGATTATTCTTATTGTGTTCTATGAGAGAGGAGAGAGAGGCTGATCACAGTACGAGCTCTTCTATAGTCTATAAGGCTCCTTCCAGGCAGACTGGAGCGCTTCTAATTTAGTCAGACGCCATTTTCGCTCTAGTTGTCTGGCAGTCTGTTTTAAAGCTCGGGTATGATCGTTATACCAAGGGGCAAGTTTTTTCTGCCATACTATTTTATTTTTTAATGGAGCCACACTATCTAGGGTAGATCGAAAAGTATCCTCTACGAACTTGGTCAAAATATCTAACTCGGTAGGGTTAGATGGACAGCTGACAGAAGCTGATAACTGTGGGTTTCTGATAAAGCTGCCAGCTGTGGAGGAAGTTATAGTCCTCTTAATGAATTTCCTATGAGATTAAGTAATGGTCTGAGACGGCTGTGCTCTGGGGGAGAATGGCTAAGTTATCTATGTCTACACTAAAGGTCAGTATTAAGTCTAGAGTGCGGTTGTGGTAGTGTGTGGGCCCTTTTATAATTTGGGTGAAACTTATGGAGTCTATGATATAAATGCCTTACTTAGTGATGCAGTGAATTCCACTACAGAATCATGTCTGTTTTTAATGCAGTGCCGTCTGAGGGCCCAAAGATCACAGGCAGTAAATACTGGTTTTGTCCTTGTCCCTTACAGAGATTTCTCCAGATTTTCTGAATCTTTTAATGTTATTATGTACCGTAGATGATGAAAAGCAGAAATTCTTTGCTATTTTATGTTGGGAAGCATTTTTCTTGAATTGTTTCACTATTTGATGGTGCTGTCTTTCATAGAGTGGTGAACCCCTCCCCATCTTTACTTCTGAAAGACTGTCTCTCTGAGATGCTCTTCATCCCCAGTCATGTTACTGACCTGTTTCTAATCAACCACCAGGTGTTATTTTAGCATTGCACAACTTCACCAGCCTTTTGTTGCCCCCGTCCCAACTTTTTAAAATGTGTTGCTAGCATTAAATTCACATATTTCATATATTTTTCAAATAACAATAAAATGTTTCAGTTTTAGCATTTGATATGTTGTCTTTGTACTACTTTCAAATAAATATAGGGTTTAAATGATCTGCACATCATTGCATTTTTTTTATTTACATTTTGCGCAGCAGCCCATCTTTTTTGGAAATGGGGTTGTATTTCAACCTGCCGCTTTTAATATTTCTGTAATGGTGAAGCATTTTAAAAGGTGCTCTATATGTAATATTACTATTATAAACACTTATAGACTAACACAAAAACACACAATGAATGAAAACACAGGAAGACACCCTGTGCAACACATACATACAGTGTATCTCGTGCAAAAGTTTTGGCACCCCTGGTCAAATGACATTTTTGTTGATTTGTGAAATGTAAAAATAAGGGGACATTTTGTGTTATTTTCCAATGTGTTTGATGAATTTGTGCAGGAAAGACATCATATTTAAGTTTGTTCCACATAGAGAATGTATTTTTAACTTTTTTCCACGATCAACGAAACGTGATTTGACCATGGGTCTTCAAGGTTTTTCAGATGACTGTATGAAATGTTCATTGGTCAACTGACCATAGATTACATACTGTTCACTGTATCTGATTGCTTTGTGTTTATTTTTTGATTAGATTAAGCATCTTGACCTGGACCCCAACCTGTACCGGATTGGTCAGAGTAAGATGTTTTTCCGTACGGGCGTTTTAGCTCAGTTGGAGGAGGAGCGTGATCTAAAACTGACTGTCATCATCATCGCCTTCCAGGCCCAGGGCCGTGGCTTCCTTGCCAGAAAGTAAGTCTCTGACACATATGCAACACTACATCTGCACAACTGCACCATTCCCACTTAATTTCAAGCTCTCAGAATGCTGAATAAGGCCCAATCCCAATTCTACTTTTTACCCCTACCCCTTGTTTTCAAGTGTTGCCCCTTGGAGCTGAGTTATAGGGTAGTGGTTGAAATCTTCCCCCTGAAATGGGACCCTCAAATAATAAGAGCATTAGTTCATTAACAGCTACTAGTGCTGCTCTGTAGGCAGCCCTGCCAGTCTGCAGTGACAGCAGAGGAGGGTAAAGTTCAGCTCCTCACTGCTGGGCTTTAGTTACATTTAGGGCATCATATGCCTTCAAATGGGGGGCAATTATTTATTATCACCCACCCCTAATTCTTCCGTGATATGAAGCTAAAGTCAGATATTCACCAGCTTCTTGCTCAAATTTTTCCGTTCTACCTTAAATGGAGCAGCAGTTCTGATACCTGAGGTGCCTGAATGTAACTGCTTCACCACTTAAGGTGGAACAGGAAAGTTAGCTAGTTAGCTACTGAGACATCAGCAGTACTGTTAGCAATTTTTTGTGCTTGTTATGAAGAAAATGACCATAATACACTGAAATACACTGGTTATCAAAATTTTAAATTCTCACATTTGTGGGTTTTTTTGGTCTTTCGTGCTCCATCTTGTCGTTTTTTCTTTATTTCTCATATCACTCTGTTTGGAGTGTCTCTGAAAAACCTCAGTTTGGAGGGTCATGTAGCCTCAACACTTCGCCCCACCCCTTTATCTTAACAAGAATTGGGACACCCTGCCCCTAAACGTGAGAAGAAGGGCTAAGTGGTAGGGGCGAGGGGTGGAATGGGGATCATTTAGCATTTTAGCGACAAAACAGTGACAAAAGCATTGTAGTGACTAAAGTTCTGGGTGCAAAAACAAATCAGATTTTGTTATAAACACTTTCTCCTATCAGAGCTTTCAGCAAGAGACAGCAGCAGCTCACGGCCATGAAGGTCATCCAGAGGAACTGCGCTGCCTACCTCAAACTGAAGAACTGGCAGTGGTGGAGGCTTTTCACTAAAGTAAGAAACAACGTGATGAGCCTCAGAGCAGCTTTCAGCTCAGAATATAGTGGTATCAAACCTCCTTTGACTTTGATTATGGTCAGAAACTGCCCTATCTCCTCACCCAAAGGTCAAACCACTGCTGCAAGTGACCCGACAAGAAGAAGAGATGAGCCAAAAGGAGGAAGAACTTCAGAAGGCGAAGGAAGTTGCCCAGAAATCAGAGACCGAACTGAAGGAGATCACCCAGAAGCACTCACAGGTGAGGAGAATGCTTATTGTACTCCAGTTAGCACTTTGATGCTGCATGACATGCTGTTACATACAAACCTTATTATGGATGTAATGATGTATTTTAGATTTGATATGATTTTTGATTCTGAGGTTAATATTTGATTCAGGGTATAATAATGTATTTGATAAAATATCTTAGTTTTGCAAATCTCTCGTATACTAAGCAGATCAGCTGTAAGCTCAGTTCAGAAAACTACTACTTAATTGATTTCAAAGACAATGTGTTGCAAGGTTAAAATATGTGCATATATGCTGTATGGCATTAAGCATTAACTATAAGTTATTGTTTACATTTTTCTAAATTGATCAATGAATTGATGATTGACAGTATCATTCACAAAAGATGGAAAATGTGAAATGCTAAGATGAAGAGGCAGTTGATTGACTAATCACTGGTTTCATTTTCTGTTTTTCAGTAATGTACTGAAATTGTTACACTAATATAGAGGAGGACTGGACAATACGAAGATATTTTATTGTTATTAAGATATTTTGATAAAATTGATATATGATATTGTGATATTTCTGAGCCATAGGTATATCAGTACTCAAAGAATGCTGACTAACTACATGCTTCATCACAAAGAGAGCAGAATTAGTCCTGTTTATTGGATTTAGTGCAGTTCAGTAATTCATGTAAAACATTGAATAAAAATAATTGTAGTTGTAGGTTTATTAGGTTTGTCATATTAGCAGTAGTACTACTTGTAGTAGTAATTGTAGTAATAGTCATTTTAGTGGTAGTAATCATAGTCATAGTAGTCGTAGTAATAATGGTAGTCACAGTAGTCATAATAGTAGTCATAGTAGTTGTAGTAGAAGTAGTAGTCATGATAGTAGTCATGGTAGTCATAGTAGTAGTCATAATAATAATTGTAGTCAAAGTAGTAGTAGTAGCAGTCATAATGATAGTGACAGTAGTAGTAGTAGTAATAGTCATAATGATAGTGACAGTAGTCATAATAATAGTCATAGTAGTCATGGTAGTCATAATAGTAGTCATGGTAGTCATAGTGGTAGTCATAGTAGTAGTCATAATAGTCATTGTAGTCAAAGTAGTAGTAGCAGCAGTCATAATGGTAGTCATAGTAGTAGTCAAAGTATTCTTGTAGTCATAGTAGTCATAATGGTAGTCATAGTAGTAGTAGTAATAGTCATAGTAGTAGTTCTGGTAGTAGTCATAATAGTAGTAGTAGTAGTACTCATAATGGTAGTCACAGTAGTCATAATAATAGTCATAGTAGTAGTCATAATAGTAGTCATAATAGTCATTGTAGTCAAAGTAGTAGTAGCAGCAGTCATAATGGTAGTCGTAGTAATAGTCAAAGTATACTGGTAGTCATAGTAGTCATAATGGTAGTCATAGTAGTAGTCGTAGTAGTAGTCATAGTAGTAGTTGTAGTAGTCATAATAGTAGTCATAGTAGTTGTAGTAGTAGTCATAGTAGTAGTTGTAGTAGTTATAGTAGTAGTATTCATAATAGTCATAATAGTAGTCATAATAGTAGTCATGGTAGTAGTAGTCATAATGGTAGTTGTAGCAGTCATAGTAGCAGTAGTAGTCGTAGTAATAGTTGTAGTAGTTATAGTAGTAGTATTCATAATAGTAGTCATAATGGTAGTCATAGTAGTAGTAGTCATAATGGTAGTCATAGCAATCATAATAGTAGTCATAGTAGTTGTAGTAGTAAGCATAGTAGTAGTTGTAGTAGTAGTATTCATAATAGTAGCCATAGTAGTAGTAGTAGTATACTGGTAGCCATAGTAGTCATAATAGTAGTCATAGTAGTAGTGATAGTCATAGTAGTAGTCGTATTAGCCATGTTAGTAGTAGTAGTAGTCATAGTAGTAGTCATAATAGTAGTTGTAGTAGTCATAATGGTAGTCATAGTAGTAGTAGCAGTCATAATTGTAGTTGTAGTAGTAGTCATTATGGTAGTCATATTAGTCATGGTAGTAGTAGTAGTCATAATAGTAGTCATAGAGGTAGTAGTAGTAGTCATAATAGTAGTTGTAGAAGTAGTCATAATAGTAGTCATGGTAGTCATAGTAGTAGTCATAATAGTAGTCATAATAGTCATTGTAGTCAAAGTAGTAGTAGTAGCAGTCATAATGGTAGTCATAGTAGTAGTCAAAGTAATAGTAGTTGAAGTAGTCTTATTATTATTATTAGTTTGTTCCAAAATTATTCAATCTCAGTGAAACTAAATATTGTAGTGCATATTGTGTATCGTAAAAATGTCAGAAATTATATGTAACATTTTTGTTGTAGTGTCCATCCCTACACTACAAAATCAAAACTGCTGATTTGATTGACAGCCCAGAAATTACTGTCTAACACCGCAAAATTTTGATCTTGGATAATTACAAAAGATTAAACATTAGAAAAGTCCATCATAACTCGATCTGTGACCATGTACCTGTACGGCCCACCTGTACTCAGCTGCTGGAGGAGAGGAACGCACTACAGGAGAAGCTGCAGACGGAGGCAGAGCTCTACGCCGAGGCAGAGGAGATGAGGATTCGGCTGGAGGCCAAAAAGCAGGAGCTGGAGGAGGTTTTGCATGAGATGGAGGCGCGGCTGGAGGAGGAGGAGGAGCGCAGTCAGGCCCTGCAGCAGGAGAAGAAGAACATGCAGCAGCAGCTACAGGTTCTGCAATTATCATTGATGACTGATTATTGGAAATAAGTAATCAGCTAATTGTTTGCTGTGGATGTGCAAACTGAAAATTATAATGATGTAATTAATTTTTTTAGTGTAAAAAACTATTATGAATTATTCAGTATGTACTATGAATTATTTAGTATCTACTTTGAATTATGTATGAGCTACAATTAATTATTCAGTAACTACTATGGATTATTCAGCATCTACTCTAAATGTTTCAGTATCTTCTATATAATTAATGTGTTTTGAAGTTAAAGTGAAGAACTGATGTGTGAACTTACAAAAAGATTCCCAGATTAAACAAAACACAATTTGCAATGCATTTTAAAAGTTAAGGGGTTGAGTTTGTTGATTAGCTAGACCTGCAGGTGACCCTCACTGAGCTTGTTTGCCATCTCTGTAGGAAATGGAGGCATGTTTGGCCGAGCAGGAGGATGGCAGGCAGAAGCTGCAGCTGGAGAAAGCTGCCACTGATGGGAAGATTAAAAAACTGGAGGAAGATTTTCTCATCATGGAGGATCAGAACAACAAGCTGCATAAGGTGAGGAACACAGACGTGCAAAAATCTGATTTACTGAGTTCAGTGGCAAGCTTGTGTAACAGACTGACTCCTGGACATGTTTTTCTCTGACCACTTATTTTAAAGATGCTTTACAACTGCTATGGCACAGCAGTTACAGTCTTATGTGAAAATTAAAGGTGCCCCTGGTCAAACTACACGTTTGGTTGATTTTCTTAGTTAAATTACGTGCACTGCAAAGCTTCTCTCTACAGATGAATAAATAGACTACATAGAAATTGTCCATTTTATTCTGCAGAAAAATAGCATGTTTAAGTTTGTTGGTCAACTGGTGACAGCAACTCAAATGTTAAGAAGAGCCATTTTCTTCTTTCATCAAAAATCTGTCTGTCTTGGGAGCCACAACACTTTTTATCCATTTTATTTATTTATTTATTTATTTATTCATGTTTTACCATCTTGGCTGTAAATGTGTCTCAGTTTGTGCTGATGAACTAGTATAGACAAAAAATTTAATATAAACTAAAACACAGACTTTCTTTGTTCTTTTCTAGAACATCTTTTGTAAAACATCCCTTAAGGTTTGATTTTATGAGGCTGAAGTCACTTCTCATTCTCCAGCTTCTTGACTGAATTTTCCCATTCCACCTTAAATGATAGCTGAGGAGCCAGAATGTAACTGCTGCACTATTTAAGGTGAAATGGGACTATTCAAACAAGAAGTTGGCAAATGAAAAACTGACTTCAGCTTCGTGACTTTTTAGTGTTTGTCAGTTTCTCACTGCAAATTAAACATGTCAGGAAACCAGCTGGAGTGATTATAAACACAAATAAGTCCATTCGTGTCTAAATTATCAATGTTCATCTTAAATCTCTCTCTTTGCCATTTCGTTAGCTCCTAGCTAGGCGAGACTGTTGTCTGTGTTGTCTGTGTGCTTCGATGTTATGTTGCATTTAATAGACATGTATTTGCATTTAATGTAACGCTGGACCGGAGGGAGACGAACGCGGAAGAAGCAACCTAGAGACCAGGGATAAACCGAATTCGAAAGTCACAAAACCAGTTCCAAGTTCAAACACGAGAAAACCAAAACCGCCAGTGAAAGTACAAAAGGGTAAATCCAAAAGACTAAGTCAGTAACAACGATAGAACAGGGTCCTAACAGGAGATCATAGAAGATGAAGAAATCGCTCAGTACGTTCTTGAGAAATAGAAGCAATACCTCGCACCGAGACCTACTTTGAACTAGTCTTAAATAGTGTCTCAGTAGGTTAACCTGTACAGGTGCGTATGATCAGTAATCAGGAGACTGCAAGCATTGGTAGTGACGCGGGCGCTCGTCCCCAGTCATGTGATCTCCGGATGGTGTCTGGGAGATGGAGTTCGAGATGATATCCGAGTCCGCCTGAGGCGTGACACTTAAAGACAAGCTACAAAGCATCTACAGTCCGTCCATATAATGTATTACCGCTCATTTTCATTTTGAAAATCAAAAAAATGTGTCATTTTATTGGCAGTGGTCAAATGTTTGTGTATGACTCTGACTCATGGGTGAATACAATTTTTAATAAAATTAAACATAACACACTGAAACTGGTAATACAACATGTCTTTGTTTAGCTATGTAATATAAAATGACATGTTCTCTTTCCTGAGCCCTATTAACCTTTTATACCCTCTAACTGATGTAGGAGAAGCAGCAGCTGGAGGAACGTCTGGCTGACATGAGCTCCAACCTCGCTGAAGAAGAGGAGAAGTCGAAGAATCTCACAAAGCTGAAGGCTAAACACGAGTCCATGATTTCCGAGCTGGAAGGTTTGTTCAGGGCAGATTGAGTCAGTGACCTGTGACTATAGAAAGGCATTTGCAAAAGTTTGAACGAAATCTGGCAAAATCACATTTTTTCATTGTGTACAATCAGTTACACATCCTCTAGTGAGAAAACACTTTAAATATGACACTTTTCTGCAAATTGTAGTGCACAGCTTGTGTTTATTTGCTGTGTAACATATTGGATTATACAACAGTTAGTTCAGTTAGTTCCGGCCACGTGAGCTGGTTGGTTGTGAAGCTTTCAAACTGTGCTGTTATTTCATCATAACCGCACGTTTTTTCCACAAACACCCTATCACGCCGCTGAGACGCCGTTGCTAAGCAACGACTTTGACAGCTGTAGGAGACGCTCAAGCCATTCGAAAGTTTTTACTTCTTTCTTTGCCACAAACAGAAAACAGACACTTTTAAGATCACATTTGACCAACAGCTGATTTGGTCAGACTCTGAAGATGAGATGACACTAAATTCCCAAACAGTCATCACCACTGAGCAGCTTTTCAGTCAGCAGCTGTAACAAAAGAACAGCTAAACAACCTGGAATCAGCCAGAAATCAACCCAATAACATTCTCCAAACTAAATGGGTTGTAAGACGCTTTACAGACTGGCTGGAACAAAACAACATTAATACTGATCTGGAAAAACTGACCAAACTGAGCTGAACTTGATATTGTGGCAGTTTTATGGCTCAGACTCTGAAGATCAGGCTACACGTTTGGGGAGCGATTCGGCTGTGCAGTAAGTGGGCGGAGCTCATTACTCTGACGTAGCAACAAGCTGCTTGTGAAGGAACTATAATTTGGCAGAAGGAACTGCGGACATTAAAACATATTAAACGGCGTGTTCACGGCCAGTTTATTCATTTCTTGCTTTATTTATTTAACTGTTGTATTAAAGCAATAGAACACTCGAGACGTTTTTCACTATAACATCACGGCTGTGGTGATCTACTGCGACCAAATCACAGCCGTGATGTTATTTCGCAATAACATACTCCCTCTTGTCTTCTACTGCTTAAATAAAACATAAAATGTGCCATAATATTCGCACAGTTCACATAAAATGTGTTAAATTAAAGTAGCTGTAGATTAAAATGTTTGGAAGTATGTTGTCTGTAGGGGTCTTATTTAACCTTCCCAAAGTTTAGCATATTCTGCATACAGAGTTCACGTTCAAATGTATCTAGAACATCTACACTGCCTGCCAGGACATTCCTTTTCAATTAGTTGTTTTGTTACTTTCAGATAAATAAGAAAAAAATCTGTTCAGGTTTAATTTATCTAATGCTTTGTGTTGTTTTCTTCTGAGCTTCATGAGGTAGGTATCATTTTCTGGACTGTTATCTTGAGATAACAACTTAATTGTCTTGTGGTCTAAAGATAAGAAAAGTTGTTTTGCTAATTTTGTTAATATATTGTATTTTTCTTTTGATCTCAAGATTATCAGGAAAACAACTTTTGTTATCTTGAGATCACAAGACAAATAAGTTGTGATCTCTATTTGTTATCCTGAGATCAAAAGACACAAGACATTTGTTAAATTGAGATCACAAGACAAATAATTTGTGATCTCGGGAAAATAACATTTGCTGTCTTGAGATTACAAGGCAGAAAGGTTGCGATCTCAAGAAAACCACATTTATTTTCCTGAGATCACAAGATAAATAAGGTGTGATCTCCATTTGTTATCCTGAGATCAAAAGACACAAGATATATGTTATATTGAGATCACAAGACAAATAAGTTGTGATCTTGGGAAAATAACATTTGCAATCTTGAGATTACAAGACCAAGAAGTTGTGATCTCAAAAAAATCACATTTATTTTCTTAAAATCAAAAGACAAAGAAGTTAATTCGTTATAATGAATTGGTCTTCATTTTTCATTTAATGACCAGTCCTTCATTCAATCAAATAAATTGTGCTGGTAATGAAATTTCTTAATGAATGCAGTGGCTGGGGCATCAAGGAGAAACCTGGAGCCAAACCAGCTCATAAAATACCAACGGTTTTGTTTTTAAGAACAGTCATTTATATATTTGTTACTTTTTACTGTGTTCGTGTTGCTGGAACTAAGCGGCTAATGTAGCTAACAATTAATGGAAGTGGATACCACACCAATTAGCACGATGCAAACTGCAGACTTAAATGATCACACATTTCCCTCAAACCAAGTGGAGTTGTTCAGCATCTCTAATAGACTCAACTGTGTGGTATCTGACACTGTATGACTGAATGTAATGGACCAACGTAGGTTGCATAGCTCCAAACAATGTTGTTATTATTGTCTGTTTTTGTAGATGGCAGTGTGACTGCATTTGGAGTGAAATGCAAATTGTTAAAATGTTGTTATGTGTGCGGTTGACTGTTTTATATCCGTCCAGTGCGTATGAAGAAGGAAGAGAAAGGCCGTCAGGATGTGGAGAAGGCGAAGCGTAAACTGGAGGCTGAGTATAATGACCTGCAGGACCAGCTGGCCGCTCTGCAGGCTGAGATCGCAGAGCTGAAAGCACAACT
The DNA here is from genome assembly GCF_015220715.1 of Pygocentrus nattereri. Taxonomy (NCBI): domain Eukaryota; kingdom Metazoa; phylum Chordata; class Actinopteri; order Characiformes; family Serrasalmidae; genus Pygocentrus; species Pygocentrus nattereri. The sequence goes on from NC_051224.1 coordinate 24,661,603, forward strand.
GGCTGCCAAAGAGGAGGAATTGCAGGCCCTGCTGGCTCGGTACGCTCCTTCTCTTAACTTTCAGCTTTCTTAGAAATCCATGACTAATTCTGTTTCGTGGTCCACTGGCTTCAGAAACAGCACTAAATTGATCAACTGTGTTCTGTACTGTAACAGAGCCTGCACACTACATAAAAAGTTGGGACACTGTGCAGAATGTAAATAAAAGTAGAATGAAATGTGCAAATCATGTGAACCATATTTTTAGATTGGATTAAGATTAAGAGACCCTTATTAGTCCCACAACGGGGAAATTTCACCTCCGCATTTAACCCATCTGTGAAGTGAAACACCACATACAGTGGTGTACACATACATACATACTCACTCCGCTGAGATGCCGTTGCTAAGCAACGACTTTGACAGCTGTAGGAGACGCTAAAGCCATTTGAACGTTTTTACTTCTTACTCTGCCACAAACAGAAAACGGACACTTTTAAGATCACATTTGACCAACAGCCGATTTGGTCAGACTCTGAAGATGAGACGACACTAAATTCCCAAATTGGCATCACCACTGAGCAGCTTTTCAGTCGGCAGCTGTGACAGAACAACAGCTAAACAACCTGGAATCAGCCAGAAATGAACCCAATACCATTCACCAAACTAAACGGGCTGTAAGACGCTTTACAGACTGGCTGGAACAAAACAACATTAATACTGATCTGGCAAAAATTGACAAAACTGAGCTAAACTTGATATTGCAGCAGTTTTATGGCTCAGTTTGTACTTCAAAAGGCGAATCTTACAGCAGACTGCAGCAAGTGGGTGGAGCATGTTAATCTGACATAGCAACAAGCTGCTCGTTAAGGAAATATAATTTGGTGGAAGGAACCGCGAACATTAAAACATATTAAACGCCCAGTTTATTCATTTCTTACTGTATTTATTCAACTGTTATATAATCAGTAGAACACTTGAGGAGTGTGTTATCACTATAACATCACAGCTGTGATGATCTATGGTGACCAAATCACAGCCGTGGTGTTATTTTCAGATAAAACGCTCCCTCTGTGTTCTATTGCTTAAGTACACACTGAAAAATCTAAAGTGAATAATTAATTGTTGTTATTGAATAATTCATAATAGTTATGAATTGAAAGTGTAGAGTTTTCACTTTCTCTTGAATTTCTCAATTTTTTGAATAAAAATATTATTAAAAATAATTGAATAAAATGTAAAAAGAGGTATTTTAAAGCAAAAACCATAATTAAGAGGAATATTAGCAGAATCTGTCCATCCTAGGCTGGAGCAGGAATCTGCTCAGAAGAACAATGCCCTGAAGAAGATCCGGGAGATGGAGGGGCTGATTTCTGAGCTACAGGACGACCTTGAGGCCGAACGAGACGCCCGCGCGAAGACTGAAAAAGCCAAGCGTGACCTGGGAGAGGAGCTGGAGGCCCTGAAGTCGGAGCTGGAGGATTCACTGGACACCACAGCAGCACAGCAGGAGCTCAGGTAGCAAACTGGCTATATTTACTGGTCAAGAGCTATAATTCAGGTTTGTAATAGTATTTTCAGTAGTATGGAAGAGAAAATGAAATGCTGTGTCCAGCATCAAAAACAGTTCAAATAAAATTTATATCCAAAATGGAATTATGCTAAAATTAACATCCAGAATGCCTTGTATTTCAAAAGTCTTGATCTTTAAGTCTCAATGCAAGTAACTTAAAAAGGAATTGCTGTTAATAGATGTGACTAATCTAATCTAATCTAATCTGTTAATAGAATAATGATAGTTACATATATTATTATTATACATTAATGTTACATTATTATTATATTTATATGTATTATTATTATTATTATTACATATTATTTACAGTATGTAGCATTTATTACCTTCTTGCTGTTCCCAATAAACCTTGAAATATTGAACAAAATGATGAAAAATACACTTTAATATCTGGTTTAAATCTTAATATGTGAAGGGATTCCCAACCTTTGCTGCTCCAAATCGCTACTGTCTGAAGAAAAAGTTGTATCTCCGTTTTTGTGTTTTTCAGTTTTTGACAATTTGAAAATACTTGTTGCCCTTGACATTGCATGTAAATTTCATGATGAGTGAACTAAAAGAAATGGCCCAAAATGACTTCAGAAAACGTCCGGTTCTATTGACTTACATTAAAAGTAAAGTAGGTTTTTTCCTTCTCCTGTAAAGTTGCCATTTTAGAGATACGAGGTTTTGTTCCGACAGCAGAAATATGTTAATATGTTAACATGTACTGTTTTGTTTGTGTCCAGGGCTAAAAGAGAGCAGGAGGTGGCGACGCTGAAGAAGGCGATGGAGGATGAAGGCCGCAGTCACGAGGCCCAGGTGCAGGAGCTGAGGCAGAAACACACTCAGGCTGTGGAGGAGCTCGGTGAGCAGCTGGAGCAGTCCAAACGGGTAAACAAGGATTTTAGTTTGATCTGCGGAATTTTATTATATGAGTCTAAATGAATACTTCTTTCTTGTATTACTGTTAAGCTTTATCGTGTTTCTCTGTCTCTGTCCTGCAGGCTAAAGCCACTCTGGAGAAGGCTAAGCAGGCTCTGGAGAAAGAAGCCGCAGATCTGAGCGCAGAGCTGCGCTCGGTGGCTAGTTCTAAGCAGGACGTTGAGCACAAGAAGAAGAAGGTGGAGTCTCAGCTGGCGGATCTGCAGACTCGGTACAATGATGGAGAGAGGCAGAGGGCGGAGCTGGGAGACAGAGTCTCCAAGCTCACTGTGAGTGCTGCTCTTAAAACTCTAGATCATGGGAGAACAAACTTCCCCACCTTTTGATTTACACTATTTAAAAAGATGGTTCTTTAAGGGTTCTTTGGTAAATAGAATCATTCTACACAGAGAGCTACTCAAAGAGCTGTTTGCATGATTAAAGGGTTCTTTACATCGTGAAAACATTCTTCAGATTGATGAAAAATGTGCTGTGGATGGTTCTATGTAGAGCCTTTTTGGAAAGGGTTCTATATAGCACCCAAAAGTTTTTTCTGTTGTTATAAGCTTGACACTATTACAATAGAATAAACATTTTCAGTGCTATATAGAATCATCCACAGCGCATTTCCAGCAATCTGAAGAAGGCTTTCATGATGTAAGGAACCTTTAATCATGCAAAGGGTTCATTGAGTGTTCATGCTTCTAAAATGTATCTTTGTATCTCCAAAATAGTAACTTTACAGGAGGAGGAAAGAATTACTTTACTTTTAATGTAAGTCAGTGGAACCAGAATTTTGGGTTGTGTCCTTTGGTCCATTTATCATGAAATGTACACACAATATAAAAAATTACATACATTTTCAAATTATGCCAAAAACTGAAAAACAACAAAAATGGAGAATATCACAGCAGTGATATATTAATTTAGTATTTTTATATTTTCTATGTCTTGTTTGCGCTTCCGCCTAAAGAAATGTAATTTTTAGTGGATGAACTGTAATAATCATGGTGGTCCTCATAAAATCTTTTTAAAACTCTCCCCGCAGTTGGAGCTGGACAGTGTGACGGCTCTCCTCAATGAGGCAGAGGGGAAGAACATAAAGCTGAGTAAAGACGTGTCCAGTCTCAACTCTCAGCTCCATGACGCCCAGGTAAAGTCCTGTTGCAGGGTGTGCTCACCTGTCCACCAGCTACTGAGTAATCCTATGCTTTTCTACAGTAAAGGAATGGCTCTATTTAGAACCATGAGTTCTGTATGGAACCATTTCATACTCATACAGTTCTTTGCCCCATAAAAGGGTTCTTCAGATTGATAGAGAATGTGCTGTAGATGAAAAGGGGGTAACACTTTACAATACTGTTTCATAGTTATTAAGTAACTAATCAGGAACTAAAAAGGAACAAATTAGAAGTTCTGCATTAATGCTTAAGTAACTACTCTTAACTACCACTACTACCTTAACTACTCAGTAGGTAATAATGAACTAATCAGTAGGGTAGTTCACTATTAACTAAATAATAACTACGGAGTCTCATAGAGAATTACTTAGTAACTGGTTTCTTAGAATAACTACTTATAAATTACCGATCAATTCAACATGAATTGCTTAATTGTCTGACAAGGTTCCTGCTGAACTACTAACTGGTGTAGTTTATTCCAACACTTCTAACAGTAGTGAAATACAGTAAACAGTGTGCAGTTTCTGCAATATAATGGATTATACCCTCCATTTCTATTCACAGAAACAGGTATCTTCAGAGAAGGCTGGGGCATCACACCACACTGTAATGACTGGTGTCCCTCATGTGTTTGTTCTGATCAGAACCGTTAAAATGCTAATGCACATCTTCATACTTGGCAGTGTGAACCAATTTGTACATCAAATTACAAACAGTAAAACACTTCAGTATTCATTAGACCAGTCTGCTTACCTCTCATCTTTAAAAAAGAAAACACTGTTCTTTTCTTCAGGAGCACAAGTGTTTCTTCTGAACAGTAGTTCTCCTTTAATGTCCTCTTGAAGGCAAGTTCAGTTGAAGAGAGGGCTCACAGAAATATTTGAATGTGTATGTGTCCTGCTGTCAAATTGACTTGCTTCTACATAGTAATCATGACAGATTTTGATTTCATTTTGTTTGGGTGTATTATTTTCAGTGATATAGCTAGCTAACTCAGGGATGTTTTCACATTTGGACTATTCACAAATGAAAAAGGATTCAGCAAGCAACTTTACTCTTACTTTTTAAAACAAAATCTTTATTAATATTTTTTGTACTACAGTACATCATTTCTTCACTGGTTTTTACTTCTAATGTAGTTCAGTTTATAATACAGTTCCTGATCATGAGTAACCCCGGTTCACTAATAGTGAGTTACCATGTGTTTCACGTTATAATACAGTTCCTGATCATCATTAGCTCCTAGTTAATTAGTAATGAGATAACATGTGTTTCACTTTATAATACTGTTCCTGATCATCATTAACTCCTAGTTCATTAGTAATGAGATAACATGTGTTTCAGTTTATAATACTGTTCTTGATCATCAGTAACTCCTAGTTCATTAATATTGAGTTACCATTCATTTTTTATGGTTCGTGATCATCATTAGCTCCTGATTAAGAATAGCAACACCTCAACCATTATCTAACAGACAGTAACTACATAATCACTTGGTAATATGCAGAACCAAGTCAGTTTGCAGGCAGGACACTTACACATTCAGATATTTCTGTGAACCCTCTCTTCAACCTACCCTGCCCTCTAAAGGACTTTAAAGGAGAACTACTGTTCAGAAGAAACACCAGCACATGTGCTCCTGCAGAATAGAGTTTTCTTTTCTAAAGATGAGAGGTAAGCAGACTGGTCTACTGAATATTGAAGTGTTTTAGTAGTTGTACCATTTGTAAACCAATGTGCAAATTGGTTCACACTGCCAAATATGAAGATGTGCATTAGCATTTTAAGTCAGTACAATGTGGTGTGATGTCCCAGTCTTCTCGAAGGATACCTGTTTCTGTGAATAGAAATGGAGGGTATAATCCATTATATTGTAGAGACTGCACAATGTGTAGTGTATTTCACTACTGTTAGAAGTGTTGGAATACACTACATCAGTTAGTAGTTCAGCAGCAACATTGTGAGACTCAGCGATTGAGCAATTAATGTTGAATTGATCAGTAATTTATGAGTAGTTATTCTAAGAAACCATGGTTACTAAGAAATTCTCTATGAGACCCAGTAGTTATTAATACTGATAATAGGACATGATAGGACATAATAGGACATCCCGGATCCAAATACTGTGTGATGGTGGAGAGGCCTGTTTCCATTTAAGAAGAATGGCACGTCTGGCCAGCAAGGTTGTGAAAGCAATAACAGACTGTGAGGTTGCAGGGAGGCCCAAATCAGGGGTGATGCCAAATAGGACTGTTAAAGGATTAGGGCCTCAAGTACAAATGAGGACTTGATTGAGAGTGTCAAATATATTGGACCAGAAACTAGTAAGTCGAGGAGACGTCCAGAACATATGTGCATGGCCAGCCGGAGATTGCTTACATCTCTCACAAGCATCAATTCGGTTCAGAAATATCTTTGCCAGCATAGCATTGGTAAAGTGAGCTCTGTGGAGCACCTTACACTGTAGTAGGCCATGTCTAGCACATATTATTGAAGAATGAACCCGGTCCAGGATGCAAGCCCAGTAGTCGTCTGAAATAGTAATTCCCAAGTTCTCCTCCCAGGATTTTCTAAGAGTTTCAGTAGGTTCTACCTGTATTGATTTAATTAAATTATATATAACAGATATGAGTCACTTTTTGAAATAATCAAGAGTAAGAAATTGATCGATATAGGTTTCAGGAGGACGATTAGGGAAGTGGGGGAATAGTTTTTGTACAAAATGTCGGGCCTGAAAAAATCAAAAGAGGTGACTATTGGGTAAGTTATACCTAGTAGATAAGTCTGAAAAAGATGAAAAGACCCCATCCTTATAAAACTCGGAGACTGTAGTAAGCCCCATACTTGACCAGAAGCAGAAAGCCGGGTCAGAGCAGGATGGAGGAAACAAGTGATTTTTAAGATGGGCATATGGATTGAGGCACTATGAAAACCAAAATATTTCCTAAATTGGAGCCAAATTTTAATAGCACTGATAACAACTGGATTCGTAGAAACTTTATTAATAGATATGGGGAGCTGGGAACAAAGTACAGTAAATAGGGAGCTATGAGAGGATGAGATTTCAATATGAGCCCAAGGTGGAAGGCCATTTGGTGCTTTCCTATAGGCCCAGTAGGCTAATTTATGAATATTACAAGCCCAATAGTACTGACGAAAGTTAGGGAGCACCAAGCCTCCCTAGCTGGAGAGCTGGAGAACTGATGGTTTGAAATGTGTGGGTTTGTTGTCCCATAAAAATGCATTCAGCAAATGATCAAGGTTGACAAAAAAGGATTTACTAATAACCACAGGGATATGTTGAAAAGTATATAAGACTCTAGGAAGTGTGACCATTTTAATCAAGCTAACACGGCCCGTAAGGGACAATGGAAGGGAGGCCCACCTGGTTATGTCTGATTTAAATTTATCCAGGAGAGGCTGAACATTTTTGGAGAAAAGGTCATTAAATGAGTTGGTAAAGAATACCCCTAAGTACTTAAATCCCCCTATTTTCAAGGGAAATATTGACTGCGGAAGGGACTTTGCTAGAGAGGTAACAAAAAATAGCTCGCTTTTTTGTAAGTTCTATTTATAACCAGAGAGATGGCTAACCTGGTCCTGAATTTCTAATAATGGTGGAAGGGATGAGGTGGGCTTAGAAATGTAAAGAAGAAGATCATCTGTGTAAAGGGAGAGTTTATGTAATGTAATGTGCAATGCCCTCAAATCTGTCCTGGCTACGAAGCAAGATCGCTAAAGGCTCTATCACCAGGTCAAAAATCAAGAGCGATAGTGGGCACCCCTGGCGTGTCCCACGGTATAAAGGAAAAGGTGGTGAGTTCATATTGTTAGTATGGATGGAAGCAGTTGGGGCAGTGTATAAAAGACTGATCCAACAAATAAAGTTAGAGTCAAAACCAAATTTGTCTAAAATGAAGAAAAGATTCCCCTTCCACCCTATCAAAAGCTTTTTCAGCATCAAGGGAATTTCTGGAGAGTTGGAAGAAGGGGAATATAAAATATTAAGTAATCTCCTGGTGTTGAAGATTGGGTGTCTGCCAAAGGTAAGCTTTTTAAACAAGTGGTGATATGAGTGCTGATAAACCAGCCTCAGTGTGTGAAAACAAGTACCAGCATATGAGAACCTTATTTACCTATAATTTGCAATGGACACACCCCAGTATGGCCTCATATGTTTTGATAGTGATGTTACGTCTCCTAGGGGTAAGACGCACAAAAAAGAAACAACCAATGAAAAAAAGTATTCAGCAGCTTATGAACTAGTGGTTGTCCTCATAGGTGGGGTGCACAGTGCCCCCTGCTGGCCAGAACTTAATATCAGTCTGTCAGTCCAGTTTATCTATTATCTATGTACTTTTTATAACAGGCACAATTTTAACACAATAAAAAATTGTGTTAAAATTGCAACAATGGAAGACAATAAAATGTGAAATGAGCAAAATATATATTTTTTTCAGATAGCACAGTGACTCATTTGTGTAGTATGATTATTCATATTAAACACTGTTTGTGTGGGTAGTAATATTGCAGTATGTGAGTTTCTGCTGTACTAAGCTATGATTTGTACTGTAGGGATTTGTACTGTATCAGTTGTATACATTTTTAAATGCTACGTTAATAGTTTGAGCCTTTGTTTATACCAGTGTGCATGAAAAAAAGTCTTTAGTACAAGAATTGTTGGGGGCACAATTATTAGCATTGCAGCGTTAGCGAAGAAAAAGATGCGGGAAACATTCACTTTAAAGGTGACTGCTCTTTTATTGAACAAGCAGCAAGCGAGAACCACACCTCAGTGCCACTAAAACGGCAGGCAAGTCACTTCTAACCCTACAATTCTCCCCTGGGGTAGAGAATCAAGCCACACAAACTACAGCCCATCACAGAATAGCACACGCAACACACGTTAAACTGAGAAATAACAACTGATTCACAATAAATGTCTCTCCTATTGTGAACACAGTGCCTCCCAAGTATTATTATTGATGTTTTCTATTTTTAATGTTATTGCCAGTGGTGGACAGTAATTATAAATAAATGTAATTGGTTTCTGTACTTAAGTAGTTTTTTCGTGTATCTGTACTGAAGTTTTTTCCATTTTGGGCGACTTTTTCCTTTCACTCCACTACATTTCAGAGTCTAATATCTGACTTTTTCCTCCACTACATTTTGAGAAATCTGTCCTTCCTTTTGGTTTCTGTGTGTATAAAAACGTAACATGTCAAAACAAAAGAAGCGCAAAGCAAGAACACCAATCAGGGCCCAGCGGTCACTTTGTTTTGAGCTTGTTTTGACCTGTTGGTCATACCGACCCAGTGCAGCATACGGTTCAACCTCAGTGCAGCAGTGTAAAATTTTGGGAGAGTCTATTCAACATAAATGATGAACTAACCTAACTTTGTGTAAATAGAGCACAATATAGAAATATGGACACATATGCAGTCGTGACTGACGCGGCTTTTTACTGAATTTATACAAACACCATTTCATTTTATAGTAAATTAGTTTGGGCTGGTTTATGTTTATGAACAGAGACCTACAGATCAACATAGTAAAGGAGCTCATTAGTTATCCTGAGTTTAAAGCCAGTTTTTATTAAACTTAAACTTGGAACTAAGTTGTAAATAAATCTTAAACTGAAACTTTGCTTGTCTGTAAAAAGTGATTTCAACTGGTTTACCAAGAGAGACGCTGGAGGATTTTCACCTAAAATGAGTTCATGAAGCGAGTCTAGTTATAAAAATGATAACAGGACATTAGAGTCATAATTAATATTTTAGTACTTTTACTTTTGATACTTAAGTACATTTGAAGGCAAATACTTTTGTACTTTTACTCAAGTGGAGGTCTAAAATGAGGAACTTCTACTTTTACTTGAGTAATATTTTACCTTGAGTATCTCTACTTTAACTCAAGTACAGGATTTGTGTACCACTGGTTATTGCTGAACTCACTGATGTAATTTTAATTATTTAACCACAAATCAAACATTTTCAGGCTATTAATCCCTAAATAGCCCATTTGCATTGAAGTCCCTGTAGCTACTGAATAATAAGGCTTAGTATGTGATAAGTGCGGGATTTTAATGGGTTATTATAAATATGGGCCATTGACCCCTAAACAGAGACTCCCAAAACCAGACCCTTTTGATAGCCTTTCCAAAAAGCATTTAGAGATCCTGTGTGTCACGATTGGCCCCTCCCAGTCATCCATGTGCTTTTTGTTTTGATTCTTCCCTTTCCTGCCCCCTTGTTTCCAGACCCTGGCCTTGATTGTTTTCACCTCTGTTTACCACCTGTGTCTTGTTTGCCCGTTGTATTTGAAACCCTGAGTTTTCCCTAGTCCCTTGCTGGTCTTTGTTTCGTATGGTAGTGTTTGAAGTGTTTGGTGTTTGTTCATTCTGACCTCCGTTGTTTGTTTATTCTGTGGTTCTTTTGTCATGTCTGTTCCCCATTCCATCCGTGTTGGCTCTATGACCCTGGACTGTTTTGACCCTGACTATGGATTTGCCCTTAATAAATCTTGCATATCTCAGCATATGTGTCCACCTCATCACCGCTCCCCAATGTTGCACTGTGTCTCATATAGCGAAAGAAAAGAGCTGAAATACAGTATAACTGGTTGAGTTTATCTTTAGTCCAGTATGTTAGATGTTCCATTGGCAGAAAGTTGAATATTAAATGATGCTGCTCATAAAGTGTTGGGGGTTTATCAGAAAGTAATTTCAGCAAAAAGTCAACAAGAAGAGTAATTTTGTTAAGTGAAGATCACGACTCTTCATTATTGAATATTTAACTATTTATGTTTTGACCTTGAGTGTTGTTTTTCATGTCCTCTCAGGAGCTGCTGGCTGAGGAGACGCGTCAGAAGCTCAACGTGTCGGCGCGTCTGCGGCAGGTTGAAGAGGAGCGTAACGGCCTGCTGGAGCAGCTGGAGGAGGAGAGCGAGGCCAAGAGGAACGTGGAGAGACACGTGTCCAGTCTCAACACACAGGTCAGACATATGGACAGGGGCTGATACAGCGCATACAGGGTAAAACACCATTGATATTCTAAATGAGACAATGAAGATTTAGAATCAAGTCTCTTTACTGCATGTATAAAGAATTTGTCTTGATGAAATTGATGCTTATGTAAATGAACAATACACAGTGCTAATATATACTAAATTAAATGAGTAAATTCAAATTCAGTACACACTGAATTCAAAGGTAAACACTCATACTTTATACAGGGATCAGCCATAATATTTCACCCTGTTCTTCAGTGGTCAGGACCCCCAAGCACCCTCACAGAGCAGGTACAATTTGGGTGGTGTATCATTCTCAGCACTGCAGTAACACTGATGTTGGTGGTGGTGTGTTGTGCTGGTCTGAGTAGATCAGACACAGCAGTGGTGCTGGAGTTTTTAAACACTCAGAATCAAAAACGTCCAGCCAACTGCATCCTGTGGGCAGCGTCCTGTGACCACTGATGAAGGTCTAGAGGATGACCAGCACAAACTATGCAGCAGCAGATGAGCTGTCGTCTCCGACTTTACATCTACAAGGTGGACTGACAAGGTAGGAGTGTCTGAGTGGACAGTGAGTGGACACAGTGTTTAAAAACTCCAGCAGCACTGCTGTGTCTGATCCACTCGAACCAGCCCAACACACACTAACGTACCACCACCACGTCACTGTTACTTCAGTGCTGAGAATGATGCACCACCCAAATAGTACCTGCTCTGTGAGGGTCCATGGGTGTCCTGAGCACTGGGTAACAAAGTATGCAGAGAAACAGATGGACTACAATCTGTAATTGTAGAACTACAGAGTGAAACAATATGGTCAGTGAAGCTAATAAAATGGACAGTGAGAGTACAAGGATGTGGTTTTAATGTTGTGGCTTATTAATGTATATAAAACATATAACAGTCTAGTATGTAAATGTGTCCAGTGTTTACAGCATTGTAGGTCAGGTGGGATATGACTGTAGCAGAAGCAAATGTACTAGCAATAGTTTACAGTTAGTAAATATTTAAAAATAATATTTAAAATAATAAATATTTAGAATATCGGTAAAAATGTGTCTGTCTTAACTGTGTCAGCTGACAGATGCTAAGAAAAAACTGGACGAGTTTTCCAGCAGCATAGAGCTGCTTGAGGAAAGCAAAAAGCGGCTGCAGAGGGAGCTGGAGTCGGTTAACTCTGAGTTTGAGGAGAAGGCTGCGGCCTACGACAAACTGGACAAGAGTAAAAACCGCCTGCAGCAGGAGCTGGAGGACATTCTGATGGACCTGGACAACCAGAGACAGTTGGTGTCCAACTTGGAGAAGAAGCAGAGGAAATTCGACCAGGTTGGTGCTCATCATTCACAACATTACAGAAACAAAATGACTGTGTAACAGAGTAATGAGAAATTGTCCATCAAAAGTTTGGGTACACCTTACCTTCTTCTCGCTGTTCTGTAATAAAGTGTGTGATACAGAACAGAAAATGACCTTTTTTCATATAATCCTTTGTATATTGCTGATATCAGAAAAAAAACTGTAGCTCCATTTTTGTCATTTTTCAGATTTTAACATTATTTCAAATATCCTTTACATTGTGTGTAAATTCCATGATGAATGGACCAAAAGAAACGGCCCAAAATTACTTGGTAAAAACTCTGGTTCCATTGGCGTTAAAAGTAAAGCATGCTATTTTCTTCTCCTGTAAAGTTACCATTTTGGAGACATTTCCAAAAGTTTTCGCTCATCTTTCTTCACACACATATGACATTGAGTTATAACAGCTTAAACTCTTCTGAAAAGGCTTTCCACAAGTGTTGGGAGTGTGTTTATGGGAATTTTTGACCATTTTTCCAGAAGCGCATTTGTGAGGTCAGACACTGATGTTGGACGAGAAGGCCTGGCTCGCAGTCTCCGCTCTAATTCATCACAAAAGTGTTTTACTGGGTTGAGGTCAGGACTCTGTTTAGGCCAGTCAAGTTTTTCCACACCAAACTCGCTCATCCATGTTTTTATGGACCTTGCTTTGTACACTGGTGTGCAGTCATGTTGGAACAGGAAGTTGGGAGCATGAAATTGTCCAAAATCTCTTTGTGCTGCAGCATTAAGAGTTCCTTTCACTGGAACCAACTTCTGAAAAATAACCCCACACCATAATCCCCCCCTCTACCAAACTTTACACAGTGCAGTCAAACAAGTACCGTTCTCCTGGAAACCGCCAAACCCAGACTTGTCCATTGGATTGCCAGATGGAGAAGCGTGATTCGTCACTCCAGAGAACACGTCTCCACTGCTCTAGAGTCCAGTGGCGGTGCTTCCCACCACTGTATTCGAAGCTTTGCATTGTGCTTGGTGATGTAGGGCTTGGATGCAGCTGCTCGACCATGGAAACCCATTCGATGAAGCTCTCTACGCTGTTCTTGAGCTGATCTGAAGGCCACATAAAGTTTGGAGGTCTGTAGTGATTGACTCTGCAGAAAGTTGGCAACCTCTGTGCACTGAACTTGAGCATGGTGCTGTAATAGGATACCACCTGTGCAACAAGTTCACGAAATTCTTTAGAATGTTACCTGCCTGACTGCACTTAGCCAGCTCTAAAGTTAGGTGGAAGAGGGATGATGATATGGGCTGCTTTTTAGGGGTTGGTCTAAAGCCCTTAATTCCAGTGAAGGGAAAACTTAATGACTCAGTACCAAGACATTTTGGACAATTGTACGCTTCCAAATTTGTGGGAACAGTTTGGAGAAGAACCTTTTCCAGCATGACTGAGCCCCAGTGCACAAAGCAGCTCCACGACTGGTCACCCAGTCACGACTGGGTGAGTTTGGTGTGCAAGAACTTGACTGGCTGTCACAGAGCCCTGACCTCAACCCCATCACACGCCTTTGGGATGAACTAGAACGGAGATTGTGAGCCAGAAACTCTCGTCCAACATCAGTGTCTGACCTCACAAATGTCCTTCTGGATGAATGGATAAATATTCCCACAGACACTCTCCAAAATCTTGTAGGAAGCTTCCCAGAAGAGTGGAAGCTGTTAGAGATACAAAAGGGGAACAATTCCATATTAATGCTTATGGATTAAGAATGGGATTCATAAAAGCTCCTGTAGGTGTAACGTGTAGGTGTCCCAATACTTTTGTCCTTATAGAGTATATAAATGAGTCTTGTATGACTGATATATCAAATGAATGCAGTTTAATGAGATTTTGTCTGCTATTTAAATACACTATGTCTGTGTTCTGCCCAGTTGCTGGCTGAGGAGAAGACCATCTCCAGTAAGTTTGCAGAGGAGCGGGACCGGGCGGAGGCCGATGCGAGGGAGAAAGAGAGCAGGGGCCTGGCTTTGGCTCGAGCTCTGGAGGAGATACAGCTTTCCCGCGAGGAGTTAGAGAGGGTTAATAAAGCCCTACGCACTGAGATGGAGGACCTCATCAGCTCCAAGGACGATGTGGGCAAGAACGTGAGTCAACATGGCTAGTTTGGTCTTGTCTATTAATTGTGATTAATAAATTAAACCAGTTCAGCAATTAAACAGAAATACAGGGCAAAGGATTCTATTGTTAAATGAATAGTTCAGTGCATAGACTTCATATCCCCCCAGTTTCCCAAACTTATTTCCTCTAAGCTTCAGGCAGTTGGTAGGAAGCAGTAAAAAAGAAGACAAATTCAAAGATAAACAAAGCTACAAGTGATTTCATGATAAGTGAGAAATCTGTACAGCATTGAGAATAAACTTACGCATCACTGCTGTCGGAACAAAACCTCGTATCTCCATTTTTGACGTTTTTCAGTTTTTGGCATAATTTGAAAATGCCTGTTTACCTCTAAAACCAAAGTTACCATTTTGGAGATAAGAAGTTTTGTTCCAACAACAGTGACATGTTATGTACACGTCTTACATATATTATAAAGAAACTGCCTCATTTTTGAAAAGTGATAACAAAAGCTCACTAATTAAACAGCTATTCCAAGTATTTTTGTCACAAGAAATTTGTAACGCGGAGCGTGGTAGCGGACGCATGTGCGGAGGTAAGCGACTTTTATTGAGGGCAAATCCAGGATCATGGTCAGAACAGTCCAAGGTCAATGAGTCAACACGGATAGATCCAGGTACAGACATGACAGACAAACTAGACTTGACTTGAACTGAACAAAACATCCAACAGCATACAAAGACCGATACAAAGACCAGCAAACACAACGTACCAACACCGGGCTTAAATACAACAGGGAAAACGAGGGACAGGTGGAAAACAGGTGGAGACAATCAGGGGAGGAGTTACAAAACAAGGGGCTGGACTAAACCAAAACAAAAACACACATGGGCAAAACCAAAACATGAACACATGGACTGGGAGGGGCCAATCGTGACAAAATTCCAATAAATAATTACAGCTTATTATTTATTTACATCTATGTTTGTTTTTATCATGTCTTAATTTATACTTTAAGCTTTATAATTTATACTTTATAAGCTTTCAATCTGCACTGTATGAATTATTACAGAATAATAATTATTAACATGAGAAGTGATTCAATACACTTAAGTGGTATGTATGTATAAAGGGACAGAAGTGTATGTATTTAAAAACAGAATTTTATCCATAAGTTGTACACTGTACATCATTTGTGTTTATTTGAGTTATTTTGATCATTATAAAACACTTGTCTGTGTGAGTGGCATCTCCAGCAGCAGTTGGCGAATGTGTAAGAATGTACATGTGTATGTTTGCCTTTACTGTGTAATATATGGTGTGATAGGTGCACGAGCTGGAGAAGGCGAAGCGCCTGCTAGAGGCTCACGTTCAGGAGATGAGGACGCAGATGGACGAGCTGGAGGACGAGCTGCAGGCGGCTGAGGATGCTAAACTCCGCCTGGAGGTTAACATGCAGGCGCTCAAGGCCCAGTTTGAGAGGGAGCTGCAAGGCAGGGATGAGCAAGGGGAGGAGAAGAGGAGGCAGGTGGTCAAGCAGGTAAACACTGGCAGTGGTAGACGAAGTACACAAACCATGTACATGAGTTAAAGTAGAGATACCCAAGGTAAAATATTACTCCAGTAAAAGTAGAAGTTCCTCACTTTAGACCTCCACTTGAGTAAAAGTACAAAAGTATCTGTCTTCAAATGTACTTAAGTATAAGAAGTAAAAGTACTAAAAGATTAATTATGACTTTAATGTCCTGTTATCATTTTTATAACTAGACTCGCTTCCTGAACTCATTTTAGGTGAAAATCCTCCAGTGTCTCTCTTGGTAAACCAGTCTTTTAATGGAACGTCATTAATTAGTGACGCTGACGTCTATTAAAATGATCATAAGCACAAAACACTGAAGGTAAACAGTTTCCATCAGGGAGAACCGAGTGGCTCTGAAATCACTTTTTACACACAAGCAAAGTTTCAGTTTAAGATTTATTTACAACTTAGATACAAGTTTAAGTTTAATAAAAACTGGCTTTAAACTCAGGATCACAGATGAGCTCCTTTACTATGTTGATCTGTAGGCCTCTGTTCATAAACATGTGTCAGTCAGTCAAAAGGAAGGACAGATTTCTCTAAATGTAGTGGAGGAAAAAGTCAGATATTAGACTTTGAAATGTAGTGGAGTGAAACTAAAAAGTCGCCCAAAATGGAAAAACTTCAGTACAGATACACAAAAAACTACTTAAGTACAGAAACCAATTACATTTACTTAGTTACTGTCCACCACTGAATACTGGAGACTCAGATGTCCAATGTGTGGGCAGAAATAGCAATAAAAGTCTGATATTAGCAGATCACAAACATTATTTCACCACTGCAGTTCCACTGTAT
The DNA here is from genome assembly GCF_015220715.1 of Pygocentrus nattereri. Taxonomy (NCBI): domain Eukaryota; kingdom Metazoa; phylum Chordata; class Actinopteri; order Characiformes; family Serrasalmidae; genus Pygocentrus; species Pygocentrus nattereri. The sequence goes on from NC_051224.1 coordinate 24,678,045, forward strand.
ATTAATCGTTTCTGTATATTAATATTTTATACTAGTGTTGTTTGCTATCCGGTGTCAACCAGAGGAGGATGGGTTGCCCTTTTGAGTCTTGGTTCCTCTCAAGGTTCCTTCCTCTTGCTCTTAGGAAGTTTTTCCTTGCGCTCATGGGGGCTAAGACACAGATTTTTCCGTAAAGCTGCTTTGTGACGGCGCCTGTTGTAAAATGAACTGTATAAATAAACTTTGATTTGACTTGAATGGCCACCATTTTGGTTCAGTAAGCTGTTTCCTCTGCCCTGCGTTCAGCTTCGTGATATGGAGGCAGAGCTGGAGGATGAGCGGAAGCAGAGGAATTCACTAGCAGCTGCCAGAAAGAAGCTGGAGGGTGATGTGAAAGATCTGGAAGATCAGATTGACGCTCTCAGCCGGAGCAGAGACGAGGCTGTTAAACAGCTGCGCAAGACTCAGGTGGGTGAGGAGAAGGTTACAGATAAAGAATGATATCGTCATCACATCCATATACAGTCTTAAAAGGAGCAAAACACCATTTCTCCTGGGGCCGTATTACAGAAACCTCCTATCCTTTTGTCTTAACTTATGATCCGACAGGTCAAGCTAAGACTGTTCACAAGCTCATATTACAGAAGCAAATCTGATCTTAACTTAGGAATCTGATCTTATCTTATCAGCATCTTTTCTCATCTCAAGTTAGGAAATCTTAACTTACTCGATCAACTGTCGTGTCTGTTACCTAGCAACCGACCACACGGTACAGCTGAAACGTAAACATGTAATCAAGTTAGTCAGTCAGACAGCTAACTCTAGGTGCCGATACGGGTGTAAAGAAAGTCGACAAACTATAGCTTGTGAATACTGTGAGAGTGCCCCCTGTTGTTTATGTAATAAGTAACAGACACACGTTCAGCTCCGTCTTCGTGTTTGCAGCGCCTGCTGTTTTAATACTCTGTTAAAATAACCTCACAAGTCAAAGCTCAGTTTTCAGTGTAGATAAATGTAGCGTCATCATGCTGGTTATAGTGGACTGTGCTGCCCATCACTGCATAAAACTATAGAAACAGACGGTTAAACAGAAGTTAAGACGCTCTGGGGTTCTTAAAGTCAGGAAAGTATTGTGGATGTTTTTTTTTTTAACACATATAACAATACGCAGAACTTCCATTACGTACGAGATGCATTTGCAATACAACATAACAACCTAAAATAAATGTGTACAGATACTAAAAAAAAAAACAGAAAAAGAGGTCATCACAGTTCTTGCGCTTGAAGCTTAATTGGTAGCCACCTTTTGCTAAATTTACCAGATCTCGCTGTAATCTTGCTGTAAATTTTCTCCATTATAAAAACTTTTTTTAACCCTCTCTCTCCATTGCAATATGCTGGGAGGCTGAGGTTTAAACCAGCACACCATTATCATTTAGTATTATGGATGTTTTGTTTCTGTAAAACCGTTTTCTGATCTGGAAATAAGATTATAGACCTAAGAACTGTTGTTCTGTAATGGCTTTTGTCCTAAATTCACAGTCTTAACTGAAGTTGCCATGACAACATACCAGATCACAGACTTAAGGATTTTCTGTAATACGGCTGCAGGGCCTCAGTGTGATCACGCAGTTTGGATGACCAACGCACAGTCCACACAATTAAATGAGACAGAAGTACTTATTTATATGTAATTCTTAAAAGTTGTTATCTTGAAATTATGATGTCATTATCTTGTGATCTCAAGATAACAAAAGTTGTGTCAAGATCTCAAGATAACAGTTGAGATAATCTTGAGATCACAACTGAATGAAGCCTGAATGAAGCCACGGACAATAAAAATGATGTGTCGGAATGAGACGTGTGACATGTTGATGTTATAAGGTTTGGGGCTGGTTAAAATATTTCAGACAGCAGCATAATCAATCAATCAATCAATCAATCAATCAACAAACCAATCAATCAATCAATCAACAAACCAATCAATCAATCAATCAATCAATCAAACAACCTTTATTTAAAGGTTTTTTTAAAGGTATTTTCAGGAAGACCCTCATTTACAATGTAGCTGAGCCACTACAGAGATCAGGGGTTGAGAAGTTAAATAGTAAAAAGAAATCAAATCTTATAATAAAATAATAAAAACAATAATAGTAAACTTTAATAATAAGAAAGTGCCAATAAACCATTAAACCAATAAACTATTAACATTACAATAAAGTAACTTAACAAGTAACAGATCAGATAAGGATCAAATAAATAAAAAATAAATGCAATGAAATAAAAAAAGAAACAGAAGATGTAAGAAAATACACTGACAATAATAAACTAAATTATAAGAATACTAATGAACTAAATAAAAGGAATAACAGGAATAAGTAATAAAGTAAAACAATAGCTAAAACGTACCAGAATTGTATGTAATAAAACACTGTCTAATGAGCGATTAGTGTGGACAGTCCAGAGAACGAGGCTGAATGTCTTATTGGGTAATAATCTGTGTAAACATCTAACTCTCCTCCTCACAGACCCAGATGAAAGACACTCAGAGGGAGCTGGAGGACGCTCGCAATGCCCACAAGGAGGTGCTCTCCAATGCCAGGGAAGCTGAGAGGAGGGCCAAAACCGTGGAGGCTGATATTATACACCTGCAGGAGGTATAAAGGCTTTAGATGCGAAGCCCCTCATTGACCTGGCTTATAACTCATTCAGCTGAGCTACAGTTTTAGGCATGATTGTGATTCTGATTGAACAAAAGTTTCCCACTCTTAAAATGAGCTGTTCATGGATTCCAGTGTGAATATGTGCCTTATTTGTTAGCTACTTTGCATCGTAACTGCTGGAGCGCAGAGTTTAAGAGTTTTGTAGGTGACCTCACACACCCCTCACATGAACTGTTCACTCTTCTGCCATCCGGAAGATGGTACTGCAGCATCCGGGCCCTCACAGCCATCATGCCATCAGATTCCTGAACTCGCACGGACTGAATTGAGGGCACCCACACACACACATCTACACAATATGACACCACCCCACTCAGCAATTCCAGGTTATGTCTGTGACACTGTAGTTAAATATAATTATTGCATCTCACACTGAAATACTTCACATTTCATTTCTTAAATACCTTATTACTAAAATACTGTATCAACCAAAAACTGTATTCCATTGTTTTTCTGGCTGCTGCCTCAGTGACTGCTATGCTCATATATGCTAGGCTATCTGCTAAACTGCTAATGTCATAGTATGTTCCATCCTCGTTTGTACAGCTCCACATGCTCTCAGTACCGTGTACTGCCTGTGTTCTGTTCTGTGTTTATACAAGAGTTTGTTCCAGCCACGCGAGCTGGTTGGTTGAGAGGCGTTCTAACTGTGCTTTGTTTTCACAAAGACCCTATCACTCCGCCAAGACGACGTTGCTAAGCAACGACTTTGACAGCTGTAGGAGACGCTCAAGCCATTTGAACGTTTTTACATCTTACTCTGCCACAAACAGAAAACGGACACTTTTAAGATCACATTTGACCGGCAGCCGATTTGGTCTGACTCTGAAGATGAGACGACACTAAATTCCCATCTGTCGTCACCACTGAGCAGCTTTTCAGTCGGCAGCTGTGACAGAAGAACAGCTAAACAACCTGGAATCAGCCAGAAATGAACCCAATACCATTCGTCAGACGTGGAGAGTCTGATTTTCAGAGTCTGACTAAATCAGACTGAGCCATAAAACTGATGCAATAAAACCAAAAAAGCTGCTCAGTGGTGATGACAGTTTGGGAATTTAGCGTAAGGAGCTGGAGAACAAACTGCCAGCTGTGCAGCGAGTGGGCGGAGCTCGTTACTCTGACGTAGGAACAATGTCGTGTTCACCTCCCAGTTTATTAATATCTTACTTTATTTATTTACCTGTTGTATTAAAGCAATAGAGCACTCGAGAAGTGTGTTATCGCCGTAACATCACGGCTCTGATGATCTACGGCGACCAAATCACAGCCGTGATGTTATTTCACAATAACACACTCCCTCTCGGGTTCTACTGCTTAATTATTGTAGGTCTTTTGTATTTGTTGCCCTGGATCATCTCACACTTGTGTTCCTGTGTTGGTCCTGGAGGAAAGTAGTTTCATCCCACTGTGTACTTGTATAGAGCTGAAATGACAAAGCCTCTTGAACCTGAAGAAGAAGCTGTGAAACCACTGCTAACACCTGTATGACTGTTTCTGAAGGAGCTGGCTGCGGCTGAAAGAGCTCGTAAGCAGGCTGAAACGGAGAGAGATGAGCTGGCAGAGGAGCTAACCAACAGCCCTGGGAAGTGAGTGGCCCTTTAAACGGTTTATTTATTAATCTGTTGATCCCTTGTGTGGTGTTCAGGTCTGTGGGACCCATTTTCATTGTTTACCTAAAGTAAAATTGCTGTGATTTATTATTAATTCAACCTCAGGTTCTTGTCCGTTGCTCATTTTCTGTGAAGAACATATAAAATAACCCATTTTCAGTGTCTTCACTCTGACAGCAATAACTTTTTTTTTCTTTTTTTTCAGTTTTTCTTTTTTTACTGGAAAAAAAAATACAATACTTCCAATCACACAAATACAATTCACCAGCAATAACTTTTAACAATAAATGTGATACTATATTTTATATTATACTGCATTTAAAATGGATTTTATTCATATAAAACTCATGTACATAGCTTGATCAGATAAATTCAGCTCTTTATTTTGTTCAGCCTGATGAGTTGGTGTGTTTTGAGATAAATGGCAACATTCACAAAACCTTTTTCTCTGCTTTGCAGATCAATATCGTCTGAGGAGAAGCGGCGCCTGGAGGCCAGGATAGCTCACCTGGAGGAGGAGCTGGAGGAGGAGCAGGGCAACATAGAGTCCCTCAATGAGCGTCTCAGGAGGAGCATCCAGCAGGTACTGAGCGTTGAGTGACAGCAGCTCCTTTCGTCAGGGAACAGAACAGTCAGTCTGTCCATCTGATCAGCCTCGTCAAGTATTTTGTTTGTTTGGTCATTTTTCTCCCCAATTTAGTCACGTCCAGTTCCACCCATCAGCTAGCTCTCTTTATAAAAAGTGTATAAAACTTGGTGAAACATACGACGCCCACCTTCTGAATGTAGCTCATGAAATATGAAAGTTATGAAAAATATGATGAAGTGCGTTTTGGAACCACCACAGAGGCTACATTGAACTTTCTGATTATGTAGACACTCTGTTACACTAATTTTATGTTCAAACACAAATTACAAGTATTAACAGTTTATGTTCCCTTTAAATCAATGCTGCTTTCCCTGTTTTGTCAGATAGAACCTTATAACTCCAAGCAGAAAGTGAGTTCTTAGGATTAGAAGGTTCTGTCTGCATTGACCTGTTTCAAAAACACACATTACACAAACAGCATACAAATCTGAGGATTTTGATTTTGTACATTGAGTGTCTGTCATGTTCATGTATGACACAGACGTGTTCCACATATCAGTTTTGATATTTGGAATGTACAATCTTTGAAGCTCAGTAATCTCAAAACTGCTCAGAACGCAGAGAGAACCTTGTAGCTCCAAGGGGACGAGTTGTAACTAACTCTGTGACTCCTAAAAGCTCAGTCCTATAGGCCTGGGAAAAAATCTAGTCAGTGATTCGCCTTCGGGTAGCCGGCGGTGGACAGTAACTAAGTACATGTAATTGGTTTCTGTACTTAAGTAGTTTTTTGTGTATCTGTACTGACGTTTTTCCATTTTGGGTGAATTTTTACTTTCACTCCACTACAGTGAACACCAATCAGGGCACAGCGGTCACTTTGTTTTGAGCGTGTTTTGACCTGTTGGTCATACCGACCCAGTGCAGCACACAGTTCAACCTCAGTGCAGCAGTGTAAAATTTTGGGACAGTCTATTCAACATAAATGATGAACTAAACTAACTTTGTGTAAATAGAGCACAATATAGAAATATGGACACATATGCAGTCGTGACTGACGCGGCTTTTTACTGTATTTATACACTTTCATTTTATAGTAAATTAGTCTGGGCTGGTTTATGTTTATGAACAGAGACCTACAGATCAACATAGTAAAGGAGCTCATCTGTGATCCTGAGTTTAAAGCCAGTTTTTATTAAACTTAAACTTGTAACTAAGTTGTAAATAAATCTTAAACTGATACTTTGCTTGTGTGTAAAAAGTGATTTCAGAGCCACTCGGTTCTCCCTGATGGAAACTGTTTACCTTCAGTGTTTTGTGTTTATGATCATTTTAATAGACGTCAGCGTCACTAATTAATGACCTTCTATTAAAAGACTGGTTTACCAAGAGAGACACTGGAGGATTTTCACCTGAAATGAGTTCCTGAAGCGAGTGTTCCGCCTTCACTATGCGTTTGCGTACACAGCTATGCAGACAGGTAAACACTCTTCCAATAAGAGGCCGAGACACGTGGTGCCTTTAAGCGTTTTTACAAGAAGCGGTGTAAAACTGGGAAAACAGAAAAAAGGAAATGTGGCTTTTGATTCCAGTAATCAGTGTCAATGCACAAATAAATGCATAACTCAGATATACAACAAAGATTATTACAACTGAAGTGGCTATGAGGTTGCTACAACCTATACATTCCAGTTGAGACCCATATAAACACCAGAACAGGGAAGCTAGCTTTAACCAACTAGCATGACTTCACCAACTAAATGCTGTTCTAAAATGAAACATCCACTAAAGATAAAGCATAAACGGTGTGCAACTAGGTTCAATAAACAGGTTACTTACAGATAATGTCTGAACAAAGACAAGAAAGACTGGATGTTAACTGATGCTTGCATGATTCCCCATGTGCTGCTCTAAACAGTGACTCAGAGCCCAAAAAAGGAAGTGTCCCACTAGAGGGCGCTAAAGCCAGAGCTAAGCATGAGTCAGAATAGCGAGTCGAGTTATAAAAATGATAACAGGACATTAGAGCCATAATTAATCTTTTAATACTTTCATTTTTTGATACTTAAGTACATTTGAAGACAAATACTTTTGTACTTTTACTCAAGTGGAGGTCTAAAGGGAGGAACTTCTACTTTTATTGGAGTAATATTTTACCTTGGGTGTCTCTACTTTAACTCAAGTACAGGGTTTGTGTACTTCGTCCACCATTGCAAGTAGCTCAGAAAGGGCCAGTTAATGAGCTTGATTAGTTTGATCCAGCGTTCTGGTGCCTGAGAACAGTAGTACAGTAGTAACAGTAGTAGGACTGAGACCCACAGGTGTAAATATGTAAACATTTAAAGAAACAAATCAATCCTATTATTGATTTGTCCTATTATCATTTCCTCTTTCCGCAGGTGGATCAGCTGACCGGTGAGCTACAGGCGGAGCGCGGTGTGGCCCAACGGAGCGAGAGCGTCCGGCAGCAGCTGGAGAGACAGAACAGGGAGCTGAAGACGAAGCTGCAGGAGGCCGAAGGACAGGCCAAGTCCAAGATGAAGGCTTCTATCTCCGCCCTGGAGGCCAAACTGCATCAGCTGGAGGAGCAGCTGGAGCAGGAGAGCAGGTGAGGGCAGAGTTACAGGAATAATGACAGTGCAGCTTAAATACAGTGAGTACCGAGGCACTGAGGGATTTCCAAAATGACACACTTACCAGCCACTATTACAAGCCTCTCCCTCATAGCTCCACCCCACTGATGTGCACTTACAGACTGGGGTCCATCTGTTGATAAACTGTGTTAGCCATCCTCTAGCCTTTCATCAGTGGTCAGTTTTTACCACAGAGCTGCTCTTGGGAGCCATATCATTTCATATCCATTTTACCATCTTGTCTGTAAATGTGTCTCAGTATGTGCTGATGACCTAGAATAGGATAAAAAAAAAATAATATAAACTAAAACAGACTTACTTTGCTCTGCGTTAAGCTTCAGCTCAGCTAGAGCTGCTTTTCTCACATCTCCAGCAGGAAACTTTTCCTCAAAAGTAGAACAGTTTCTTTAAAACCTCTCTCAACATTCGTCTTTTTACGAGGCACAAGAAAGTCGCTTCTCATTCTCGAGCATCTTGTTCAAATTTTCCTGTTCTCCCTTAAACGGTGCCTGAGATGTCAGAGTGTACCTGCTGCACCTTTTAAGGTGGAACGGGAGAATTAGAACAAGAAGCTGGCAAATGAGAAACTGACTACAGCTTTGTGACTTTTTAGTGTTTGACAGTTTCTCACTGCAGATTAAACGTATTAGGAAACCAGCTGGAGTGATTCTAAATAAACGTCTCTTTGCTGTTTCGTTAGCTACTAGCAAGGCGAGACTGTCATCTGTGTTTCTATGGTGACCAGTGGTCTGTGCTGATCTTTAGGTTTAAAGGGTGAATTAGCAGTTCTACATTACATTTACATTTACAGCATTTAGCAGACGCTCTTATCCAGAGCGACTTACAAGAATTGCTTTGTCTATCTAGAGAAAGTATCTTTGCTAGTTACCAATAGCTTAGAGAAAAGACAGTCCTGAGCTCAGATACTGCTAGAAACAAAATGTCACTGCAGACACCAAGAGAAAAAGAAACAGAGTTGAACGCAGAACTCTGTGCCATTCAATGCAATACAATAACAATAAGATACAATACAATACAATAAACAAACAATAAACATTAACTCCAGCGTTTAAGACCATTTATTGTTAAACTGTGTTGAGCGATCAGCAGAGCTTTATTTTACTGTAAAGGAGGATTATTTCATTTTTAGCTACAAATCTGATTCTGCTGTGGAGCCACAACAGGACAGTAAAAGAGCCGCACGTTGACGACTCCCGGTCTAGTGCAAAGACGGCCCGGATACAGAGAACACACTTCTTCACATTTTAATGCACAATGACTGCTCATTTGATAAATTCATCATCTGAACAACATTATCAGCTCCTCGGTGTCTTTGTTAGGGAGAGACAGGCTGCTGCCAAAAACCTGCGTCAAAAGGACAAGAAGCTGAAGGACTTGACCATTCAGATGGAAGACGAGCGCAAACATGCTCAGCAGTACAAAGATCAGGTAAAGCGCTGCACGTGGTGTATTTGAGCTCAGACACAATAGTCTGGAGGTTTCATGGCCTTCCCACATTAAACTCTCGCTGAAATATGTCTAGTGTGGCTGATGATTCACCAGTCAAGGTTCTTTATTATGAACAGCTGCCCATCCTGTGCTTCTGATGCTGTTGCCTCTTCTGCCTTGAACGGGTGCCCACTGCTCGCCAGCCTTCTGGACCGGCTTGACCACCATTGAGCTTCTTGCTGTACAACGCTGTGCAGTCCTCACCCTCAGAAGCGGTCACTGCTAATCATAAACTAATCTAATTTACCACTACCCCACCTGTTTTACCCGCTTTGTACTATAATACTTTAATATTTTATTCTAACACTGTTTGCTACGCGGTGTCGACCAGAAGAGGATGGGTTCCCCTTCTGAGTCTTGGCTCCTCTCAAGGTTTCTTCCTCTTGCCCTTAGGGAGTTTTCCTTTGCCACTGTCGCCACTGGCTTGCTCCTGGGGGGTTGGACCCAGATTTTCTTTCTGTAATGCTGCTTTGTGATGACATCTGTTGTAAAAAGCGCTATAAAAATAAACTTTGCTTGCTTGCTTAATCGTCCAGCTTCAGGCCTAATTTGCATTTGGGAAATCAGACCTGAACAGCAACTGCTAATTAAAAAGGCTTGTATTTCAAATACTGAGTAGAAACCAGAGGATCTCGGCCTGGGTTCTAAAGTATCACTGCTGCTGGAACAAAACCTCGTAGGTGTAAAATGGTAACTTCACAGAGGAAAGATAGAAAGTTTTTCATGTAAAAGTGAAACATTGGCTTAAACAGAAACAAATGAACATAAAGATGCATTCATCACTAATTTAAAAAGTAGCTTAAGCTAGATGCCCTGTATACATTACATGTATACTATGTAACAGTGTTATGTTAAAAATAAACATAATAGTTTTACCAAGTTTCAAACTGAAAAAAAAGTATAAAAACGGCTAGAGCCTATCCCAGCTGTCATCGGGCAGAAGGCAGGATCCTGAGGGAGAAGCGGCTTCGGAAATGTGTGTGTGTGTGAAAATAACTCAACACACAGTCATTAATGTCTAAATAACTGGCAACACAAGTGAGTCCACCTCACAGTGAAGAGGTCCAAATATGCCCATTTGTGTCGTTGTCCCTCCGTGGTGTCATGTGACTTGTTAGAGTTACAAGGTTCCAGGTGTGAATGGGGAGCAGGGCTGTTAAATTTGGTGTTTTGGGTACAATTCACTCACACTGGCCACTAGATATTCAACATGGAACCTCATGGCGAAGAACTCTCTGAGGATTATACAGCAGTTTTCCAGGACAGGTTCCACTCAGAACAGGCTTCACCAGGGTCGACCAAAGAAGTTGAGTCCACGTGTTCAGCGTCATATCCAGAGGTTGACTTCAAAAAATAGACGCATGAGTGCTGCAGAGGTTGAAGAAGTGGGAGGTCAGCCTGTCAGTGCTCAGAAACAGTTTGCTGAAGACAAGTCCAAGAACATGGATTACTGGACCAAGATAAACTTGTTTGGCTCAGATGGTGTCCAGCATGTGTGGTGGTACCCTGGTGAGGAGTACCAAGACAACTGTCTCTTGTCTGTGGTCAAGCATGGTGGTGGTGGCATCATGGTCTGGAGCTGCATGAGTGCTGCCAGCACTGGGGAGCGGTTGTTCATTGAGGGAAACATGAAATCCCACATGTACTGTGACATTCTGAAGCACAGCATGATCCCCTCCCTTCGGAAACTGCGCCGCATGGCAGTTTTCCAACTCTATGACAACCCCAAACACACCTCCAAGATGACAACTGCCTTGCTGAAGGTAAAGGTGATGGACTACTGGCCAAGTATGTCTCCAGATCTAAATCTAATTGAACACCTGTGGGGCGTCCTCAAGCAGAAGGAAAAGGAGTGCAATGTGTCTTAACATTCACCAGCTCCACGATGTAGAGGATTCCAGTAGCAACCTGTGCAGCGCTGGTGAATTCCATGCCCATGAGGGTTCAGACAGTGCTAGATAACAATGGTGGCCACACAAAATATTGACACTTCGAGCCCAACTTGGACATGTTGACTGTGAGGTGGACTCACTTGTGTTGCCAGCTTATTGCGTATATGCCAGACATTAATGGCTGTGTGTTGAGTTCTTTTCAGAGGACAGTAAATCTGCACTGCTACACAAGCTGAACACTGACTACTTTGTGTTATCCAAGTTTCATTTCTATAGTGTCGTCCCATGAAAAGATATGATATAAAATGTGAGGCAGAAATGTGAGGGGTTTACTCACTTTTGTGAGATACTGTGTATATATATATCACTGTTAGAACAAAACCTCGTGTCTCCATTTTTCAGTTTTTGACAATTTGAAAATGCCTATTGGCCTTTACATTATGTGTAAGTTTCATGATGAATGGATCAGAGGAAATGTCTCAAAATGACTTGGGAAAACGTCTGGTTCCATCAACTTACACTACAAGTCAAGTAGTTTTTTTCCTTCTCCTACAAAGGTACTATTCTGGAGATATGATGTTTTGTTCCGACAACAGCAATATATATATATATATATATCTCCGATTCGTGGCCATGTGACCTTAATGTGATGCTCAGATCTGAATTTGTTGCACTGTGCATGCGCCATCATTCAGCGTTACCATGGCAAAAGCCAAACAGAAGTTAAAGCCTGTAAACGGTGGAAAAGCAGCTCATTTCACCTTTTTTCTCCTTCGTCTTGCTCTAATAATGAAGCTGAGAGCTGATCATAGTTCGTTATCTTCTCAACGAAGCTCGTTCTGCTCTTTAGTTTGTAGCCAAATGTAGAATATTTAGAGACTGCTATAATATTCTGATTATTTAACTCATTTCTAGACATTTTACTTCATTTTGTAGTCATTTTATCTTGTCAAAGTATCTTATTCCATCGGCACATCATTTTACTCGTTTTAAGTGTTATTTGTTGAAATAATTCAAATTGAATGGATCCGGAATAAAACACTTTCACTTGATAAACTTACTGAAAACCAGGAAGAATGTACAGAAACAGGTGGATTAATGATATAATATTCTTAAGGCCAGCTCAGAATGAGAAATATTAGATGTTTTAACGACATTTAGGATGTTTTCACTCGCCAAGAGATCATTTATTGCAGTGAAGCTTTGGACTTTCCACTGTCAGAGCTGACATTATTCCCGCTGCAGGTGGAGAAGGCGAACACCCGCGTGAAGCAGCTGAAGCGTCAGGTGGAGGAGAGCGAGGAGGAGTCTCAGAGAGCCGCAGCCGCCCGCAGGAAGCTGCAGAGGGAGCTGGACGAGGCCTCAGAGGCCAACGACGCCCTGAGCCGAGAGGTGTCCTCTCTCAAGAGCAAACTCAGGTTGTTCTGCAGTGAGCCCTTTCTGTGATGTATGTAATGCATGCATTCACTCTACTAACCCCATCAACCCCACTCTGCTCTTCACTCACCTCACCTCCTGTAATCACTACAAACAGTACACACATCATTCTGAACATGAATATTTTGGCGGAAAAAATTCCTCCCTTGCCCCCAGAATTCATTTATCAGTGTCTGATTTTCTGCTTCTTTAGTTTTATAGTGGAGCTACGAGGCTAATGTAGCTAACAAGTGGAAGCATTGTGTAAACTACATGACCGGTTCACTACACTGACATCAAATGGCAATAAGTTTCTCTAATAGAACTGATTATGTGAATTCTGTTCGATACACTGTTATATTTAAAACGTAGAGCTGGGCAATTAATTAAGATTCCGGCTTCCGACGATAAAGAAAAGAAAATTTTGTGCCGCATTCCATGTCGCGGTGATGCTCTTGTGTGGTTTCGTGTTATGGATCCAGCGCACCCCTTTCTTTTGCAGCGGTTTGCTTTCGCCCCACCTTAAAAGAGGGTGACCAGATAATATGGAGTCAAATTAGGGTCTTTAATGGTGACGAGAAAAAAAATATATCGCAAATATAAGATTAGCATTTAGCATTTTATGTTCCTGTTTTGTTTTTGCAATACTTTCCCTCTTTTGCGTTTCTTTCTTTTGTTTGCGTTTCACATTTTATGTTGCTGCTTTTTTTTGCAATACTTTCTCCCTTTTGCGTTTCTTTCTTTTGTTTGCGCATCACCCTGCTTTTCTTTGCGTCTCGCATTTTACGTTCCTCATTTTTTTTTTTGCGCTTCTCTCTTTTCTTTGCTCCGGTTTTACCCTGTGTGGGGGCGGGGGAAGAGGCGTGGCCAAGATCGAAAGGCGTGCCGTGAACGTTCCGCGTCATCAGTTGGAGCCACCGTTGCACAGCGCGGCAATTCGGTTTACTGGTATCATGGCAGACGGTCGCCCAGCTGGACCACAGCTATATACACTGATATATATATATATATACACAAGCTGAGGGAACTACTGAGGACAAGTTGTAAGCCGAACCATGTCTAGGTAGAAAGTGGTAAATCTGCACGTTCTGTTGTCTCCTTCTGCATCACACTCACACTTGGCAGTAGGTCATCAGGATTGGAGCTGAAAACTACTGGTCTACTGAATCAGGCCAGTGGTTCCCAATCCTGGTCCTGGAGTACTCCTGTCTTGCACATGTTGGTGTTTTGTTAGCACCCGAACTAATTAGATGGTCATGAAGCCTTTACTGTGTTCAAGTGTGTGTGTGATGCAGAAGGAGACACCAGAACGTGCAGATTTACCACTTTCTACCTAGACATGGTTCGGCACAGAAGGCTTACAACTTGTCCTCAGTAGTTCCCTCAGCTTGTATATACCTGTATATATATCAGTGTATATACCTGTATATATATATCAGTGTATATACCTGTATATATATCAGTGTATATACTTGTATATATATATCAGTGTATATACTTGTATATATATATCAGTGTATATACCTGTATATATATCAGTGTATATACCTGTATATATATCAGTGTATATACCTGTATATATACAGTGGGTTGCAAAAGTATTCATACCCCTTGAACTTTTCCATATTTTGTCACATTACAACCACAAACATAAATATATTTCACTGGAATTTAATGTGAAAGACCAACACAAAGTGGTATACAATTGTGAAGTGGAAAGAAAATTATACATGAATCAAAACATTTTTTACAAATAAAAAACTAATAAGTGCGACGTGCAAAAGTATTCAGCCCCCCTGAGTCAATACTTTGTGGAGCCACCTTTTGCTGCAATTACAGCTGCAAGTCTTTTAGGGTATGTCTCCACCAGCTTTGCACATCTAGTGACTGAAATTCTTGCCCATTCCTCCTTGCAAAACAGCTCAAGCTCAGTCAGATTGGATGGAGAGCGTTTGTGAACAGCAGTTTTGAGATCTTGCCACAAATTCTCAATTGGGTTTAGGTCTGGACTCTGACTGGGCCATTCTAACACATGAATATTCTTTTTTTTAAACCACTCCATTGTAGCTCTGGCTTTATGTTTAGGGTCGTTGTCCTGCTGGAAGGTGAACCTCCGCCCCAGTCTCAAATCTTTTGCTGACTCCAACAGGTTTTCTTCCAAGATTGCCCTGTATTTGGCTCCATCCATCTTCCCATCAACTTTGACCAACTTCCCGGTCCCTGCTGAAGAGAAGCACCCCCAGAGCATGATGCTGCCACCACCATATTTGACAGTGGGGATGGTGTTTTCAGAGTGATGTGCAGTGTTATTTCTCCGCCACGCATAGCGTTTTGCATTGTGGCCAAAAGGTTCTATTTTGGTCTCGTCTGACCAAAGCACCTTCTTCCACATGTTTGCTGTGTCCTCAACATGGCTTCTGGCAAACTGCAAACGGGACTTCTTATGGTTTTCTTTTAACAATGGCTTTCTCCTTGCCACTCTTCCATAAAGACCACATTTGTGTAGTGCACGACTAATTGTTGTCCTGTGGACAGTTTCCCCCACCTGAGCTGTGGCTCTCTGCATTTCATCCAGAGTCACCATGGGCCTCTTGGCTGCCTCTCTGATCAGTGATCTCCTTGTTCGGCCTGTAAGTTTAGGTGGACGGCCTTGTCTTGGCAGGTTTACTGTGGTGCCATACTCTTTCCATTTCCGGATGATGGATTGAACAGTGCTCCGTGAGATGTTCAAAGCTTGGGAAATCTTTTTATAACCTAAGCCTGCTTTAAACTTCTCCAAAACCATATTCCTAACCTGTCTGGTGTGTTCTTTGGACTTCATGATGCTGTTTGCTCCCCAATATTCTCTTAACCAACATCTGAGGCCGTCACGGAGCAGCTGTATTTGTACTGAGATTAGATTACACACAGGTGGACCCTTTTGAGTCATTAGCAGTCATCAGGCAACTTCTGAATGCAATTGGTTGCACTCAGGGAAAAGGGGGCTGAATACTTTTGCACGTCGCACTTATTAGTTTTTTATTTGTAAAAAATGTTTTGATTCATGTATAATTTTCTTTCCACTTCACAATTGTATACCACTTTGTGTTGGTCTTTCACATTAAATTCCAGTGAAATATATTTATGTTTGTGGTTGTAATGTGACAAAATATGGAAAAGTTCAAGGGGTATGAATACTTTTGCAACCCACTGTATATCAGTGTATATACCTGTATATATATCAGTGTATATAGCTGTATATATATCAGTGTATATACCTGTATATATATATCAGTGTATATAGCTGTATATATATCAGTGTATATACTTGTATATATATATCAGTGTATATACCTGTATATATATCAGTGTATATACTTGTATATATATATCAGTGTATATACCTGTATATATATATCAGTGTATATACTTGTATATATATATCAGTGTATATAGCTGTGGTCCAGCTGGGCGACCGTCTGCCATGATACCAGTAAACCGAATTGCCGCGCTGTGCAACGGTGGCTCCAACTGATGACGCGGAACGTTCACGGCACGCCTTTCGATCTTGGCCACGCCTCTTCCCCCGCCCCCACACAAGGTAAAACCGGAGCAAAGAAAAGAGAGAAGCGCAAAAAAAAAAATGAGGAACGTAAAATGCGAGACGCAAAGAAAAGCAGTGTGATGCGCAAACAAAAGAAAGAAATGCAAAAGGGAGAAAGTATTGCAAAAAAAAGCAGCAACATAAAATGTGAAACGCAAACAAAAGAAAGAAACGCAAAAGAGGGAAAGTATTGCAAAAACAAAACAGGAACGTAAAATGCAAAATGCTAATCTTATATTTGCGATATATTTTTTTTCTCGTCACCATTAAAGACCCTAATTTGACTCCATAACCAGATGTCCCTATTTTTGACCCGTCCCCAGCTGGAAATGTCCCTGTTTTAACTGTGAATTATAGTTAGTTCCAGCTGTGCAAGCTGATTGGTTTAGAGGCGTTCTAACCGTCCTGTTACTTCACCATAGCCTCACAGGCTTTTTCACAAACACCATCACTCCGCTGAGACGCCGTTGCTAAGCAACGACTTTGACAGCTGTAGGAGCCATTCGAGGGTTTTTACTTCTTACTTTGCCACAAACAGAAAACGGACACTTGTAAGATCACATTTGACCGACAGTCGATCTGGTCACAATCTGAAGATGTGTAGAACCATTTTCTTCACTATAAAAGCCTTTAAGTGTGTGAACACCAGCAAAACTGAAGTTTTAAGAAGGGAAACAGAGCCTAATGACAGTTTGTGAATTAGTCCAATCAGAGGCAACCAAACCTTCATGTGTTGTGACATCACAACCACAAATCACTGGCAGTCCGGCTCACTATGTTCAGGGCTCGAGCCTCAAGCCAAAATAGGTGGTTATTCTGCTGTTCTTGGTTAAAATGAATCAAGCCTGAATCTCAATTTTTAAAATATTGCAATTTAAATTGCAGCCACAACATTAGTCAGAATAATCGCAGTTAGATATTTTCCCCAAATCGTTCAGCCCTAATATCAACCACAGCGTTATAGAGTGTCAGAAAGCACATAAGCAAGACTGGCTTGTTGGAGAGGTTTGGGGCAAATGTGTGAGGGCTAGGCCGGCTGTTAGCACCATGCTAATTGAGCCACAGCAGCCTCGTAGCTCTAGCGCTAAACCTAAAGAAGCAAAGTTCAGGCGCCAAACACGTCTCGCCTGACCAGCTGCGCCTGAGTTACGGTGGAGACTGACCTTCTTTAACACGGTGAGTTTACTGCTGTGTCCACTGTGCTCTGCGCTCCACAGGCGGGGAAACGACGCGTCCTTCAGCCCCTCCCCCCGCCGGGCTGTGGGCGGGGCGCGCAGGAGCCTGGTGGTGAACTCGGTGGTTCCGGAGGGCGGCGGAGCTCCAACCTCGGCGCCGGAGCCCGAGGAGCCTCAGGCAGAACCAATCAACGGCACCCAGGACGACCAGCAGTGACCACAAACCCTCGCAAACAGGGACTGGAAACAGGACAGGAGACGAAAACTAATCCCGATCCAAACAAAATCACCTTTAACCCCCAGAGTTAAAACTAGTTTAACATGCCGGTAAACAGACCGAAGCAGGTCGGAACGCCCAGCGCAACTCAACGAACATTTGACAAAATCAGTTTCGACTTGTGGGACATTTTAAACGCTTTTAAACCAGGATTATCTTAACCAGTCAAGACTTCTTATATTCCCCCAGATTAGCTTTCAGGATAAAAGATTCGATCCGTTTTATTTACTTAGATTTAGCGTGAAAACGTCGACACGATAAGCGCTTTTACTCCCGTGAACCACTTTCGAGTCCTTTATCCACTGAGAGTGAACTATATAATAAACGTCATTAGCCGGTTAACTACATTGATAAGGTCCAGTTCTGGTCCGGTTGATCAGTTTTTGAAGCCACTGCTCGTTTCCGGTCACCGTTTTGTTCCCTGTACTGTTTCTAATCCCTGCTCACAGAAAGCTTCGGCTCTGCTTAGCATTCGCAGCTGAACTGCTGAAAGCACTACGGACTCTAGTCCAGATAAAATCAGCACAGCTTCATTCCCTCTTCACAAAGCCACGACATCTCCTCCCGAGCTCCCCGCGCTCCTCTGCTTCAAACGGACGTGAAGCTTTAGCGAGAAATAATTCAGGTGTTAATTTATTGACCGTGATTGTTATTATAATGCAAATGTTACAGAATCTACTTGAGCACTTTTCACCAACCAGACTAATAAAATCTCAAACCTTCACGAGAAAAAGTCTTTTGGGTTTTATTCTCCTTTTCTTCACGTCATTATAGCGTTTCCACGGGAAAGCAACTAGAATCTTCCTGCATTTGGCTACAGAGGATCTGCTGTTCTGAACCGCTCAGGCAGGACATGCTGACCACCTCCTCGTTACTACACTTACTGTATAGCTGCACTTTGTAGTTCTACAGTTACAGACTGTAGTCCGTCTGTTTCTCTGATACTTTGACCCCTTTTACTCTGTTCTTCAGTGGTCAGGACCCCCATGGACCCTCACAGAGCCGGTACTATTTGGACGGTGGATCATTCTCAGCACTGCAGTAACACTGACGTGGTGCTGGTACGAGTGGATCAGACACAGCAGTGCTGCTGGAGGTTTTAAACACGGTGTCCACTCACTGTCCACTCTATTAGAGACTCCTACTTTGTCAGTCTACCTTGTAGCTCATCGATAGCTCATCTGCTGCCTCACAGTTTGTGTTGATTGGTCATCCTCTAGTCCTTCGTCAGTGGTCACAGGACGCTGTTGGCTGGATATTTTTGGTTGGTGGACTATTCTCAGTCCAGCAGCGACACTGAAGTGTTTAAAAACTCCAGCAGCACTGCTGTGTCTGATCTACTCAGACCAGCGCAACACACACTAACACACCACCACCACGTCAGTGTTACTGCAGTGCTGAGAATGATCCACCACCCAGTACCTGCTCTGTGGGGGTCCAGGGGGGCCTGACCACTGAAGAACAGGGTAAACGGGGGCTAATAAAGTATCAGAGAAACAGATGGACTACAGTCTGTAACTGTAGAACTACAAAGTGAAACTATATGATCAGTGGAGCTCAAATGGTTATGATTAGTCATGCTGTATGATACACAACAATAGCTACTATGAAAACATTGAATTCAGCCTAATTACTGTTAAGAGCAGCCAGGTTATTAAAAGCTATGGGCTTGAAAAGACTTATAGGAATAATTATGGATACCCAGAGTGATGTGTAAAGAAGTATGACGTTTAATATACAAATAAAAATACTTTGGGAAATGTTTTCACTCTAGTTATTGCTTAACACAATAAATACGCTTTAATAAGAGGATTATAGAGGCATTAGAACACTTTTCACTAAAGCATTAGCAGCAATTTAGATACTGCTAAACTTGCAAGCTTTCGGTGGTTGGTTGTTTTTTTAAGTCTCATTTTGATGCCCCTGGATATTAGTGCCTCAGTGCAGTCCGCCAGGTTGTAGGGCTGGGTAATATGACCATTTATCATGAGATATATGTTTATATATTTATATTTTTATGCAGACACTGACCAACTGCATGTTTCTTTATAAAGAGAGCAAAATTAGTCCCATTTAACTGGATTTACTGACAAATACAGAATAAAAATTACTTCAGTTTCCATATTTTTTAAATGTAGCACTACTGGTTTGTTTTTTCCTCGGCTCAAACTGATCAGATGTCTGAAAAAATAAATTGTGATGTATAAATGTATCAAAAAGATATCCTGCAGGATTGCAATATTTTTGCCATATTGCCCACCTTTACTAAGTCACCACAGATACTAAAAAGATGGTTATTCAAGGGTTCTTTACTAAAGGCAATCGTTCTATTAAATTTGAAATGTAAGGTGGTAATGAATTTAAGGTAGCAGTCAATTTAAGACAACAGTGGCTTTAAGGTAGCAGTGTATTTAAGGTGGCAAGAAACAAGGTGGCCGTGGATTTTAGGTAGCAGTAAATTTAGGTAGGCAGCAGATTTAAGGTGTCAGTTAATTTAAGGTGGCACCGAGTATACGGTATCAAGAAATTTAAAAGTATGCCAAAAATTTAAGTAGCAGTGAAAAAGGACCATTTATAGAACCAATTTCAGTGAACAGTGTATTTAAGGTAGCAGTCAATTTAAGGTGGTAGTGAATTTAGGGTAGGAGTCAATTTAAGAGAACAGTGGTTTTAAACTACCACTGCATTTAATCCAGAATCAAATTTAAGGTGGAATTGGATTCAAGGGATCAGTAAATTTAAGGTGGCATAGAATTTAAGGTGGCAATGGATCTGAGGCATCAGTAAATTTAAAGTGGCAACAAATTTATGGACCATTTAAAGAACCATTTTAATCATGCAATTGGTTCTTGGTTCATGGTTCTGTACAGAACCTTTCTTTACTAAACAACCCATGAAGAACCATCTGGTTTTTTTTATTAAAAATTTTTTTTATCAAGCTTGTAACATAAGGAACCCTTTACAATAAGGTTCTATATAGAACCATCTACAGCACATCAATCTGAAGGACCCTTTCACGTGATTAAAGTGTTCTTTGCATCATGAAAGGGTTCTTTAATAAAAGAAAATGGTCATTTGAGAGTTCTTGGGCCTATACAGAACCACATTCTTTACTAAAGATCTATTTTTAAGATGTCAAACTTACATAAAGCAAACATTCTCCATCAGTCTGAAGAACCATTTCACCATGCAAAGAACCTTTTAATCATGCAAATGGTTCTTGAGTGTTCATGGTTCTGTACGAACCTTTTTCTTTACTAAAGAACCATATATATATATATATATAAATAAAAGATGTCAAGCTTACAATCAGAAGAACCATTTCACCATGCAAATAAACATTTAAGCAAGAAACCGTTCTATGGAGAACTCATGGCTCTACACAGAACCAACACCTGTACTAAAGAACCCTTGAGGAACAGTGGAGTACTGAAAATACAGTTTAAGAGACTCAGACACAGAAACCGGAGCTGGGTTTTCACTGGCAGGTTTATTCGACAGTCTGACCCACACAAAGTCCAAACCCCTAAACCATCTGGACTAGAAGGACGTCTTTAGTGAAGTTATTGCTTATAGAAGCCCCTGAGACCACCGTGTCACACTCAGCTCTATGTGCCTGAACGTTCTCTACCATTCCTACATTAGTACCTCTAAAGACAGTAGAAAACAAAGTATCAGCTCTAATTTTAACATAAAACACATTTAACCTTCACTGAAGTTTTAAATCTCTTTTACCCCCCGACCAGAGAGACACTGTATACAGGTAACAAACCCAATCTCACACCATCTCTCAGAGAAATCAGAAAAACCCTCAAATAGGGTTCTTCAGTTAATGGAATGGTTCTATTTAGAACAATACGCTCAATACAGAAGTATTTGTATGCTTAAATGTTCTTTGCATGGTGAAATAGTTCTCCAGATCGATGGAGAACGTACTTTACATGGTTCTATATAGCATTTGCTTTATAGCTTTTAGGTACTACATAGAACCACATTCAACACATTCTCCATTATACCACACAAAGAACTATTTAAGCATGCAAACTGTTCTATAAAGAACAAACAGAACCATCCTCTTCCTAAAGAACCTTTTTTTATCCTGCCGGTAACTCCCCTTATTTGGGGTTAAAGCGAGAGCTTGGTGAAATTTCAAAATTGACCAGACTGCCCGTCCTGCCCAGGTGTAGCTGATCAGACAAGGCATGTTTAATATTTAAAAGTTGGTGTCTTTAGCTTCAGCACTTGGAGCTACGAGGCTAATGTAGCTAACAGGTAACGGAAGCTTATGGTGCCGACTGTACGCCTAGAACCGTGTCTAGGAACACTCTTAAAAAGATGGTTCTTCAAAGCTTCATTAGTGAAGAAAATTGTTCTATATACAAAACATGAATGCTCAAAGAACCTTTTGCATGATTACATGGTTCTTTCCATCATGAAAGCGCTCTTCAGAAAGTGCTGTAGGTGGTTCTATATAGCACCCAAAATGGTTCTTGTATTGCTACACTCAAAAATGACTGCTCCTTAGGGGTCCTTTAGTAAGGAAAATGGTTCTAGAGAGCCATGGACATTCAAAGAACCCTGTGCATGATTAAAGGGTTCTTCACATCATTAAATTGATGGAGAACGTGCTATAGATGGTTCCTTTTTGAAAATGGTTCTACATAGCACCAAAAAGGGTCCCTTTCTCATATCTTTAATCATGCAAAGGATTCTTTGAGGGACCATGGTTCTGTATAGAACCATTCTCTTTACTAAAGAACCCTTAAGGAGCTGTCATTTTTGTGTAACAATAGAAGAAACTTTTTTGGTTGCCATATAGAACCCTATGCATCACATTCTCCATCAAAATGAAGAACCATTTCATGATGCAAAGAACACTTTAATCATGCAAATGGTTCTTGAGCATTCATGGTTCTGTATAGAACCTTTCTTTACTAAAGAACCCAGGAAGAACTTTTTTTTCCCTTTAAAAAAAAAAAAAAAAAAAAAGATTCCATATAAAATGTTACAGCACATCAATCTGAAGGATCCTTCCATGATGATTAAAGCATTCTTTGCATCATTAAAGGGTTCTTTCAGTAAAGAAGAGTTATTTGAGAGGTCATGGGTCTATATAGAACCGTTTTCTATACTAAAGAACCCATGAAGAACCATATTTTTGTAACATGTTCTGACTGATCAGCTGCGTTTGGGCTATCGGGGGGCAAAATGTCTATATTCCAGAAACTGGTCCTTCAAGCTGCTGGGGAAGAAGATATTAAGGCACAAGACTGTGGTATGAAAATGTTACGAAAACCAAGAAAACAAAATGAAACAAACAAACAAACAAACAAACAAAAACACCACAAACTTTAGCTCTCAAGACAAAAAATAACAAATCAAAGATCAGACACGCACAACTAATAAAGAGGCGGCAGTGGAGGCCAGTAATGAAGCCCAGCCGGTCACTCTGCATCTCCGTTACTCTCACTCTAAAATAATCGTGCCTTGTCAAGTGAAATGATCTTAAATCTAGTGAATATATCTAACATTCCCCATTGTGAGTTGGCTGCGCACTGAAAAGATATTTAGCTTATTTCTAGATATTATTTACTTGTTCTAGGTGATTTTACACAGCACAGTTCTCACTATAGCGGCAGATCATGTTTCAAGCTCATTTCTTACAATAAGCAACATAAATCCAACAGAGAAATTTACCAAATTAAAAATCACTTAAAACAAGTAAAAAAAAGTCTAAATAAGTTAAATAATCCTAAATTAAGTTTGACAACCTCCACAGGAGAGATAAAGACCTATTGACTAGATTTAGGATCATTTTACTTGACAAAGTACCATTTTTGCAGTGAACACCAGCAACCGGGAAAGCAAGAGAGCAAACAAATACAAAAATACACGAAAGCACAGAGCAGCTTCATCCCTCAATCCCCTCGACCTCTAAACTGTGCTGCTGAATGTTGAGGATAACAAGCAGGTCTTTAGTAACAACAACAACAACAACAACAACAAATACTTTTAGTTCATAAAATACAATCGAGCATTCCAGTAATACAGTGGAGCATCTGACCGTTAGCAATCTCACTGTCCACTCAGTGGAATCAATAGGTTTCATTTCAGTGGAATTAATATTCTAAGAGTGCCAGAGTCGGGCTGCCTTAGAGGCAGAGTAGCTTGATCAGCCTCTGCAAATTTATGAGAAAATTGCCCATTTTTTCTGCATTATTAACTGCTTTAAATGTCAAAACAACAAGGCAGGCCGAACAAAATCACAAGCTCTTGCAAATATTGCGGGAGTTGGTTGAATGTGTGTGATATTCCAGGAGAGGCTGCTTCTCGCATTAACACAGAGCGTAGCAGCCCTGTAGTCCATTCTCTGCTCCATGTTTTCTTGCTCTAATAAACCCATAAAGGAATTAAAATAATGAAAATCAGACGTACAGTTTCCTCCCTTACTCCAAATGTAACTGATCAGCCAAGACATGTTGGAACTTAGCTTCTTTAGTTCGGCACCGAAGTCAATATCATACACGCACACACTGCTGCTGGTGCTTTCAGCCATGCTAATGTACTTTAGTCCATGTTTATACATAATAGCCACATTTACATGCAGCCTAATAATCTGTTAATAATCCGACTAATAGCTCAATCGGAATAGAATACGTCCATGCAAACACCTCAATCAGAATAGGCTAGTCCGACTGAGGCCATTCAGAATAGTATATGTCCGACGGATCGCGGTGGGTAATCCTGGAAATAATCAGTTAAATTGAAGAATAATATCTGTGTAAAAGCCTGTATCCGATTACATTCCCTATCGGAAAGTTTAAGTCCGTTCTGCATGCGTGTCCTAACGTCATAGCGAAATGACATGGCGGAGCAGAAGTTTATGCTCTGATCTTCAAAAGACGGCGGTGGGATGGAACATGACGTCTTCTCACTGCATCCTTAATAAGTGCATGTGAAGGACATTTCTGAGTCTGACATCAGTTTAAAGCAATTGAAAACACAAGCGCGCCAACTGGAAACTCATCTCACTCGGACTGGACCTCACGTGATGTTCGCCGTCATGGTAACGCTTACTCTAAGTACTCCATGCATGCGCGCCATTCTGCATCGGATTACTTGTAGTGAACATGTAAACGAAGATTTTCCATCAGAGTGTTTTACAGAGTGAGCATATAAACACCTCAGTCTGAATCTGTAATTGCAATAGATTCAATCGGACTGGCAAAAATCTTTGCATGTAAACACAGAAAATGAGACTTATCAGAAACCACGTAATTGCTGCTGTCAGATCTCTAAAACGGAAACGACACGGGGGGGAGCTATAATGCAAGTCAATAGAGCCAGACTTTAGTCGTAGTCATTTTTGGTAATTTCTTCTGGTCCATTCACCATGAAATCTTCACAGACCGAGTGCATCTACACGCACTCAATAATCAGGTCATTATTTTTCCCCCAGATTTCTGCAGTTATCTGATTATTCAAATGGTCATGTAAAAACGGATTTCTTAGATCAGAATAATGTCTAGAAATCTGATAAAGAGGCTGGATTTTAGCCTCAGTAATCAGATTTCTCAGTGTGTAAACTCAATCTAATTTCTTTCGTTTCTCTCAGTCTGAGCATGTGCAAAACAGACGCCAGTGCTGGAAATAATAAACACTGCTGAAACCAAAAACATGCGCGATGACAGGAAGGATTTAAATACATTTAACCTTTTAGATTACGCATGTTCATATTTCCGGGTAAAGTGGTGCGATGTTTTTAATAAAATAAAAAAAAAAGCCGCTCATGAGTTTTACGTTACACTTCCGTCACGTCGTCTTCCATGAGTTTATTGGCTGGTTGCACAGCAGAAATCTGATTACTGTCTGACTCATGTAGACCCGGAGTTTCTCCATTATCTGACTTTTTACATTAATGTAAAATAATGCAATAATTTCCTGAAAAGCATAAAACATTTTAACACCGCTGTTATATTTAAGAGCTTTTAAACTTGAGCTATAGGAGTTTAAAACGGCGCCTCATGTGTGACCATGACGTCAGTGAGCACGAACAGCCAATGAGCTGCTCCACTCGCCGATCAGCACTCAGTAGCAGTAATGTTAGCGCCCTGCTGCCCAAAACCCATTTACTGTTAAAAGAAGGAAACATATAGGTAAGTTTTCTTTGTTTTTCAGTGAAATACATGCTTTAATTTTAGAAAGTAGAAGAAAGTTTCTAATCGCTCGCCCAGAACTTATTTTAATTTTTTGTTTTTTTAGCCGTTTAGCTCCATTTAGTTCATTGAGAACTCGCTTGCAGGCGCCCTTTGCCATTTTGGAGTCCTGTTTTTGATATAACGGTGGAAATAGGAAGTGGCCAGACTCCTCATAAACTGGCTCTGATAAAACTCTGATCAGGCTCTACACTACCCTCTGGTGGTGTTTAGAGTTTACACATCTCATATGTAGGAAGCTGGAAATGTTTAACACTGGATTTACATACCAAAAATCCTCATTTTTTTAAACTTTCTTGATTACTTGACTATTCTAAAACCCTGACCTCACCATGGTCGATCATTTCCACCTGCTTAACCATTCAGTAAACGCAGTCACCACCCACCACATCATCTTTGGCCTCCTCATAAAGGCATCAAGTTCCAGGAAACAAAGAAAACATCAGACCCAATATATCACCTGATAAACAGACATCTAAGCAGAAGCTAGTAAACACAAGCCCAGTGTTAGACACAGTGTCAGCGGACAAACACAGGCTGTAAATATATACACAGCAATGCAGGAGTCAGCAGTGCTGCTCTAACAGTAGTAATAAAGCAGTGAAACGTTCATCTGGTCCAAACACCCTTCATACTGCAGAGTCAGCAGGAAGAAGGATACTGAGAGCTAGCAATATTCACACATCAGTTCATTTAAACGAATGTGTTATTGTGCATTAAGAAATGTTGGTAGTTAATACTATGTGCAGGAGGGGGTCCGAGCCAGAGGGCGACAGACTTATTCACAGCACAATCTTAGATCCCTGACTGAAGTCCAACCGCTTCACCAACCTGTGGAACAGAAACAAAGGAATTAGGAGAACGTATGACCCTGAGATGACCATGTAAAACCGGCAGTGCTGTGTGACACCACGAACAGGGTTGGCCTTTCGAACAGAAATGGGCATTTCCTGATGAAAATTTGATTGTGCAGCTTATGCTTGCTAAGATGTTGCTTGGCCACCGTCTGAAAACAGTTTCAGGAGGTAGTTCTTTTGGAACATACAGGGCAGTTGGACAAAGGCTTACCATTCAAATGAAATGTTTACACAAAGTCAGTACAATTTAACGGTTTATAGAGAACAAGTTTGCCGTAAACATTTCCCATCTGCTCTGTCAGAGCGCGTTTTCTCTGCAGCAGTGAACATCTGCTCTCAAAAGGACAGCAAGACTCACAAGAGCTCAGAGAAACGCCGACTTTCCTCCGTTTCAATAAAAGACCAGTGAGTGTAGACTTTAGTTCAGCAGAGCGTAGACAGACAGCAGAGCACAGACCACACTGTTTACATTTAACATTTAAATGATTCATCTTTGTCTTTTAGCAAATGCAGAAAACATCCTCCAGCTGAATTTAAAAGCTAGTAAAATTCATAATCCGAAAAATCGCTTAATCATTCTAGTAGTTCGTTTGTTACAGCCCTACTGGATATACACAAAAAATGGATTAGACCATTTTCACTTGGCGAGGGGTTGTATATTCAAGTGAATTGACTTTGGCCTCAGTTACACTGATCTGTTAACACAAACTCCAGCTCCCCAACATGAACTTTCATGGATAAACACTGGGGGAATCTGCTCTGAGATCAGCACTGTTGCAACATTATGACGATAAAGTCAACAACAAACCAGATATTCCATCACTTTTTGTGTTTTGTTTTTAAATGTCACTGATCACACCAATTCCTCCACAAGGCACAGAACATTTGTTTTTCCAACACTGTCAATACTGAGCAATGTAATCAATGTTGATCTCCACCAAATCAGTATATTTGACAGTGCGTCAGAGTTAGGCCCAATCCCATTTCTTCTTTTTACCCCTAGTGATTGAAATCTTTCCCTACAAAATGGGACAAACCTCAAATAAAATAAATTAAAAATAAATAAATAAAAAACCTAAATGAACGCCACTTTATTAACAGCTACTAGTGCTGCTCTGTAGGTGACCCTGCCAGTCTGCAGTGACAGCAGAGGAGGGTAAAGTTCAGCTGCTCACTGCTGGGCTTTATTTACATTTAGAGCATCTTATGCCTTCAAAGTGGGAGGGGGGGGCAATTATTTATTATCACCCACCCCTAATTCTTCAGTGATATGAAGCTGAAGTCAGATATTCGCCAGCTTCTTGTTAGAATTTTCTCGTTCCACCTTAAATGGTACAGCTGTTACATTCTGGTGCTTCAGGCGTTAGAACTGCTGGACTATTTAAGGTGGAACGGAAAAACTATCTAGCTAGCTGCCGAGACGTTAGCATGCTATTAGTGATCTTTTATGTTTGTTGTGAAGAACAGAACCATAATACATTGAAACAACATTAAACTAAGAAAATACAGCGGTTATCGTAATTTTTAAAGGAGAAAATTCTCACATTTGGGGGTTTCTTTGGTTGCTTGCGCAGCCATCTTGTCCGTTTTTCTTTTTTCCCCCTCATATCACTCTGTTTACCGAGTCTGAAAAACCTCAGTTTTGAGGACGATGTAGCCCTAACACTTCACCCTCCCCCTCTACCTCATCAAAACTTGGGACACCCTAACTGTAGACATGAATGCGCAAAACAGAGGGATAAGGGCTCTGTGGTAGGGGCGGGGGGTGAAATGGGATTGGGCCAAAGAGTCACTCACCCCTTGTCGTAGAGGCCATTGCCATTGGACTGGTTTTCTATTGTCTCCCGTGAGGCCATCTGTGCGCTCTGGGTGATCAGCGAGCGGCTTGGCGTTCTGTCCTGCATGTGTAACTCACGACACGATGCCAGCTTTGACTCTAAATTCTGGAAAGAAAAAAAACACAAAACAAAAACCCCACATTATTTAACAGACAAGTCAGACTGTTGTTGCGTTGAACTGCTATAACTAAACTGCAATAGACAGTGCAAATGTTTGACGGATGATTCCTGTATGGCCACCTACATACACATTTTTCAGTTTTTGATTAAAAGTGAAAATACCTGTTGTCCTTTACATTGTGTGTAAAATTTATGATGACTGGACCAAAACAAACAGCCCAAAGTGACATGTGGAAAAATCCTGGTTCCACTGACTTACATTAAAAGTAGGTTATTTCCTTCTCCTGTGAAGTCACCATTGTGGAGATACAAGGTTTTATTCTAATTTGTTTATTCTGAATTTGCAGCTTCAGTCCTTTGCAACAAAGACCTTGGATCTAGGGGTGGAAAATCTGAACATTTTATCATGGACATTGTCTATACTTACAGAACTCTAACTACACATTTCATTACAAAGAGAGCAGAATCAGTTTAACCGGATTTACCGCAGTGCAGAAAAAAAAGGCTTGCAGAATCGTGATCATTTGTATAACTTTTGCGATATATTCCACCCTGTTTGGAACCATTTTCATAATCCTGGACCTGAACTTTCATGAAAAAGTAACAAATGCTTGTGAAATTGCAGTGCAAGACCTCAGCTGCTCCAATTGAGTGCATCAGCCTGAAGGCACCACTGAGACTGGAAAACAGCACTAATGAAGGCCAAAAGGGACCTCTAGTGAAGAGGCAGGGAACTGCACCAAGACGTTAAAGCAAGAATGGGACAACGGTGTGGATTATTCGCCAGCTGTACTGTAACCAGCTGTGCCACCCGGAAGACACAAGTTCTCGGTCATCTGAATCAGGTGAACTGCAGAAAACAGCCCAGTGAAACCGCAGCAACGCTCTGGCCCTCCAGCTCCGGCTGACAGTCACTACGGATTTAACCGTGGCTCCGCTCAAAGGGACTAAATGTGGCTGCGGACGTCACAAGACATTCCAGAGAAAACAGCTTCACAGAAATTACAAGCACAACATGTAGATTCTGTTCTTTTTACTTTTCCCAGAAGACAAAAATGTATAAAGAAATAAAAATACATCAACACAATTCATGTAAATACTGAGAATCACTCGTCCAGTAACAGTTTACTAACCTATTACCAAAAAACAAGGTGGTTCCTTAGTTAAGAAAATGGTTCTATATAGAACCATGCACACTCAGACTTTTTTTTCAAGATTTGCATGATTAAAGGATTTTTCTCACTCTCTCTCACTCTAGGCTTGTAACAATAGAAGAACCATTTGAGTGCTAAACAGAACCCGTTTCAAAAAGCTTCTACATAGAAATGTCTATAGCACATGTCTTCAGATTGATGGAGAATCACAACACTAGTAGAACCCTTTTGGGAACCACCTATAGCACATCAACCAGAAGTACCATGTAATGATGCAAAGAATCATTTTTAATGATGTAAAGAAACCTTTAATCATATTTAATCAATTACCATAGAACCATCTTCTTTACTAAGAAACCATTTGAGTGCAACAATAGGACCCTTTTGGGTGCTACATAGAACCCTTTTTCTACATAGACCTATCCACAGCACCCTTTTACGATGCAAAGAACCCTTTAATTATGCATATGGTTCAATACAGAACCATCTTTTTCACTTAAGAACCCCTGAACTATTATCTATAAGAGTGCAGGTCTAGAAGTATTTTAATAAGGAAAATTTGCAGCTTTAAAACACGGCACATCCTATAAACAGTGGTCAGTTATAAGGCTCTGAGTAGACCTACCCCCACTTTCCTCAGCAGCTCTCCGACGATGTTGAGGGCAGATATCCGGGCAGACGTGGTCAGCGGAGTCCCGGTTAGACCTTCAACTACAAACCGCAACAGAAAAACATACAAACAAGGTCACTTGAGAGAAATTCAGCCGTACGTCATAGAGCACCAGGCCACAAGAGGAAACATGCTGCTTGTTCTTCTCAATAAACAGGCTGTACCAACTGAATCAAACATTATTGTAGAGTCTGTCCATGTTAGGGACTGCAAGACTCCAGATAAGATACAGATAACACAATCTCACCTCAGAAACCTTCCATCTTAGAACCCTTAAAGTATTACTGTAATATTAAGGCCCAGTCCCCTTTCACTCTTTGCCCCCATCACTTAGCCCCTTCCCTCACGTCTAGGTGTAGGGTGTCCTGATTCTTGTTGAGACTAAGAGGCAGGGTGAAGTGTTAGGGCTACATGGCCCTCCAAACAGAGTGGGGGCAAGATGGCTGAGCAAGAGACAAAATAAACCCACAAATTTGAGAATGTTCTCTGCTAAAAAAATGACAGGAACCATTAAATTATCTTCAAGTCGTTTCAGTATATTATGGTCCTTTCCTTCATAACATGCACTAAAACTCTCTAGTAACATGCTGATGTCTCGGTAACTAGCTAGTTAAACATCCCGTTTCATCTTAAATAGCCATTTAAAGTGGAACAGGAAAATTTGAACAAAAAGCTAATCTCTGACTTCAGCTTCACCCACCCCTAATTCACTGAAGAATTAGAGGTGGGTAATAAATAATTGCCCCCCCTCTTTGAAGGCATATGATGCCCTAAATGTAACTAAAGCCCAGCAGTGACGAGCTGAACTTTACCCTCCTCTGCTGTCACTGCAGACTGGCAGGGCCTCCTATAGAGCAGTGCTAGTAGCTGTTAATGAGCTAATGCTCTTTTTATTTGAGGGTCCCAATTCAGAGGGAAGATTTCAACCACTACCTTGCAACAAGGGGCAACACTCAAAAGCAAGGGGTAGGGGTAAAAAGAAGAAACAGGATAAGCCCCAAGTCATTTTTATAACCCATTTTATTACTACTAGAAAAACCTATGAAACTCAAGTGTGCAGGTTTATGGGACTAAAACCATATATTCAAATTTAATGGCAAGTCTCTGAATTTGCTTATATTGGCATAGCTGACTTCCTCAGTTATGTCTGTGCATGCCAGACCAATAGATGGCGTCTTGCACCTGCAGAGAGAAGCATGACTCAGGACAATAGACCGAAAAACTATAATTAAAAAAAAAATGACTCCTGAAACCCTGGATTTATTATTATTACACTGCATGATCAGCTGGAAATCTCAGCCGTTTAGATTTACTTATCATTACAGCAACAAATGATAATTCACAAAAGGTGTTTTACTGCCTGATTTTATGCCTCTGATTTTAAGTTTAAAGCTCCTATGTGCTTTAAAAACAAGCCTTAAACTTAATATTCCCAAAATGCGTTTTACTGCCTGATTGGTCATGGCTTTGAATTTGATTATAAAATGCCGCTAGGCTGCTGAATGAACCCGTTACCCACCATAATGGTGACAGCATGACTGTGCAATTGGAACACTATGCAGATTACATATACGTACAGTAAGGATGAAGAGGGGGTGAGCCTATATGTGCAAACGATCACTGTAATGTGTGTATTTAAAACACACCAATCAGCCATAATATTATGACCACCTCCTTGTTTCTACGCTGTGTGGTTGGGATAGTGTAGTGGTTAACACCTCTGCCTTCTACACTGTAGAGTGGGGTTCAATCCCTTGCCTGGACAAGCACCCTACACTATACCAATAAGAGTCCTTGGACAAGCCTCCTAACACCACCTTTGCAAATTGTCGCTCTGGATAAGAGCGTCAGCCAAATGCCATAAATGTAAATGTGTCCATTTTATCAGCTCCACTTACTGTATAGGTGCTCTCTGTAGTTCTACAGTTACAGACTGTAGTCCATCTGTTTCTCTGACACTTTGTTGGCCACCTTTTACCCTGTTCTTCAGTGGTCAGGACCCCCATGGACCCCCACAGAGCAGGTACTATTTGGGTGGTGGATCATTCTCAGCACTGCAGTAACACTGACATGGTGGTATGTTAGTGAGTGTTGTGCTGGTCTGAGTGGATCAGACACAGCAGTGCTGCTGGAGTTTTTAAACACCTCAGTGTCACAGCTGGACTGAGAAAAGTCCACCAACCAAAAATGTCCATCCAACAGCGTCCTGTGGGCAGCGTCCTGTGACCATTGATGACTAGAGGATGACCAACACAAACTGTGCAGCAGCAGATGAGCTATTGTCTCTGACTTTACATCTACAAGGTGGACTGACAAGGTAGGAGTGTCTACTAGAGTGGACAGTGAGTGTCCACAGTGTTTAAAAACTCCAGGAGCGCTGCTGTGTCTGATCCACTCACACCAGCATAACACACACTAACACCACCACATCCTGCTCTTTGGGGGTCCTGCCCAAGAAAGTATCAGAGAAACAGATGGACGACAGTCTGTAACTGCAGAACTACAAAGCGCACCTATAGAGTAAGTGGAGCTGATAGAATGAGTGTAGAAACAAGGAGGTGGTCAGAATGTTTTGCCTGATCGGTGTATGTGTGAGCGTGCACACTCACTCCGACTGTAGGACGATGGGGGTGTGTTGAAGGCGCTGCTGGAGCCAGGGGGTCTGGGTGGTGTGGTCAGGAGAGAGGCACCAGGGGTCCGGGTTGGGGTCTCTGCTTTCTCTCCGTCAACAGAAACACTGAGGGAGGGTTTACGCTCCTGCTTCTGTTTAACAGCCAATTCCTGCCTCAGATCTATATGCAGCACACAGAAAAATGCATAATATTACACAAAACCGTACGGTTAGCACACACACACACACACACACACACACACACACACACACGTCCAAAAACACAATCAGTGACAGGACTGACGACTGACCAATAAGACTGGAAGTTCACTATACGACAGAGAGCATCACAAACTTAACAAGATTTTGTCACAGAATGTCGTCTTTTTGTCGTGAGGCGCTCAGACTGGACCACAGGGCAAAGAGAGAAACACACACAAGGAGTTTAAGATACGAATAAGAACTCAAACTCCCAGATCTCAGAAATCACAACACAAAGCTAAACATATGCTGCCTTAAAGCCCTGTTGGAAATATTGGCCCTCATCACGATAAATGTTTGAGGTTTGAAGGCTGATTTTTGCTCCCGAGTGGTCAGTTATTGTTTTAAACTATCCTTCATGGTCAGAACACAACAAAACACTCGCCAAACAGTGGCCCGCAATTTTTTTAATAGTGGTAATTTAAGAAACAAAACATTTCTAGCTGTTTGGTGACGGGCGCTCAGCTATCCCGTTAAAAGTGCTAAACAAGTGGCCAACAACAGTGCTAAACCGACTATTAGGTACTGAAATCAGCGCTTTTTTGTAGTTTGATCTATAGTAACATCAATTCGCCGTGCTGTGCGAGTGACTGAGCGCTGCTTCAAGACAGCCTGCTCCTAAAAACAGCTAGTCTGGGAAGCTAGCTTTATCACACTCGCCAGTGCCTCACATACAGGATCTTCAGTTTACACTCGTTTAAATCAGGGCTGGAACTCACATGAACCCACTTCTTACTGTTACTTTGGTTGCTTGTGAATGACTGAGCGCTGTAACAGTGCTGTAGTTGAGAGGAGTGGACGTGATTTAACGCTGCTGAAGCTTGTTAGGAAGTAAGGAAAGAGGCGAGTTCACTGTAGGTCAGCACAGCTACGCCACTGATCTCATCACTCAGTCACAGCAGAACTGATCACCAGTAAAGTACATTTGGTGACTCATTTTACTCGTCACCCCCTTCCTCTCTAATCACAGAAAACGCTGCCAGAATGTGGAAGTGTGAGAATGCTCCATTATATCAAACATTTCTTGTTGTTCTATTGAGAAATTATATTGTGAAAATGATCATTTTATCGCCCAACCTTAAGATGGATGCAAATGAACGCCACCATGAGGTCATATTTACTAGTGAGAAAACGAGCCCCGAATTACAGAGTTGGGGGCATCAACAAAAAAAAGCAATGACAGCTGCTGATAAATTGGCTGTACTTCAGTTATTCATCAGCCACAATCTGAACACTGCAGCCTGAAACCATCCAGACATGGAAACGCAGATATAAGCATGCGTTACATGACACATCTAACTGCATAAAAACATCACTCTGCTCAACGCAAAATACACACAGACTCCCTTTAATGATAGAAAAACAAAAATAAGCCAAAAACACTTTTCCCAGCGCATCTATCTTCCAACCAAAACCACTTGCACACTAATGGACACTAATCAAGTTGTACGGATGACCTCGTAAGTCACGAGTAGGAGCTTCTGAGGAGGACTTAAAGGCAGTATTACACGCAAAGCAAAAGATTTTAGTCCAAAGTCCCAAATGTGTTCTGAACTCTGAACTTGGGGAATATGATCCTGATATGGAACATGGATCTTTGTACATGCTGGAGTTAACAGCACACTTTAAAACTTCAACAAGTTTAAATAATACATGTCATTCAAAGAAAGAAGAGAAGGAAACATCTGTTTTTCAGTTATAAAGGCCCTTTAAAATGCCTCTCAGCGCTGAGCATTAAAAATAAGGAGCAGCTAGGGCTCAGCAGCCTCACCTCTGGCCTCGTCTTTCAGCCTCTGCACCGACTCCAGCAGATTCTC
Source organism: Pygocentrus nattereri (assembly GCF_015220715.1). Classification (NCBI taxonomy): domain Eukaryota; kingdom Metazoa; phylum Chordata; class Actinopteri; order Characiformes; family Serrasalmidae; genus Pygocentrus; species Pygocentrus nattereri. The sequence continues at coordinate 24,712,975 of NC_051224.1, forward strand.
CTTTTCATCCAGTTCGCTTTCCAGGAAAGCGTTTCGCTCTATGACATGATTCATCCTCTGCTCGAAATCCTCAAGGGACATGATAGTGGCCCTGAGAGACATTAACATTATTAAAAAGACCTTTAAAAGAAGCCAAAGAAGGCAGACATACACTAACCAGGCATAACATTATGACATTATCCTTGTTTCTACACTCATTGTCCATTTTATCAGCTCCACTTACCGTATAGTTTCAGTTTGTAGTTCTACAGTTACAGACTGTAGTCCATCTGTTTCTGATACTTTATTAGCCCCCTTTTCCCTGTTAAGGAGCGGTCGGGGCCCCCATGGGCCCTCACAGAGCAGGTACTATTTGGGTGGTGGATCATTCTTAGCACTGCAGTAACATTGATGTGGTGGTGTTATCTTGTGTTGCACTGGTCTGAGTGGATCAGACAACAAAGTTGCTGGATTTTTAAATCCAGATTTTTAAACATCTCAGTGTCACTGCTGGACTGAGAATAGTCGACCAACCAAAAATATCCAGCCGACAGCATCCTGTGACTACTGATGAAGGACAAGAGGATGACCAACACAAACTGTGCAGCAGCAGATGAGCTATCGTCTCTGACTTTACATCTACAAGGTGGACTGACAAGGTAGGAGTCTCTAATAGAGTGGACAGTGAGTGGACAGTGTTTAAAAACTCTAGGAGGCCTGCTGTGTCTGATCCACTCATACCAGCACAACACACACTGACACAACAGCACCACATCAGTGTTACTGCAGTGATGGGAATGATCCACCTCCCAAATTGTACTTGCTCTGTGTTGTCAATGTTTATCTCCGTTTAAGAGATAAGACACGGAGCGGCTTTGATGTCCCGACATGTTTAGGTATGCAGCACACATATGAAACTGCTATGATATGAATGTGAGTTTATTTAGTGTAATTAACAGAATAAATTTGCTAACCGTGCTTTAGTAGATGTTCAGTTTAGTCTATAGGCTGGTCAGTTGCTATATTAGCAATCAGATGAGAAATTTGGTTCTCGAGAGACTTTTATAACGTATTTCTAATGTATGTTTTTTTTTAAATTAGTGAAAACTGAAAAGCAGAAGGTTTTTTTTGTCAGACTACTGTATTAAGCAGAACCAGACAATTACAACTATAAAAACAAACTATAACACTAAATAAAAGGTGTATTTAAAAATGTTTATTTTTTTGGTCATTATGCACCTTTTGGCTCTCTCCAGGTCATCGTTGGCCTGCTCGAGCTCACGGATGTATTTCTGTAACTGGTCCTTTATGGCAGTGGTCTCTGCAAGGTCCCCCTCTAGAGTAGAAATCTGCCTGCAGGCCTCCGAGTGCTGCACCTCATACTTCTCCTGCAGAACCAGAACACAAAGATGACAAACATGACCCAAAAAAAAACCCCCCACACCTCAAACACTGCAACAGTCCATTCATCATAGAGGCATAAACCAAATGGGGAAACACTTTCCACCCCCAGTTTAAATACTACATACAAAACATTTTTCAGTTTCTAGGCATTTTCAAATTACTACATTGTCTTAAGTTTTGTGTAAATTTCATGGTGCATGGACCAACAGAAATGACCCAAAATTACCTGGAAAAAAGTCTGGTTTCATTGAGTTACATTAAAAATAAAGGTTTTTTTCCTTCTCCTGTGAAGTCACCATTTTGGAGATACGAGGTTTTGTTCCAACAACAGTGATGTGCTGAAGCAACTGAAGCTTATAACAAATTCTAACTTATAACCTGTATAGTTGCATATTCTCTGCTTTGAAATCCTTCAGTCAAGCCTATCTCTATATTACTAGAGTAGCCTGCTAGCTGCTCATCCTGGACCTAGTTCAACAAAATATTTTAGATATTTTCTTTATATACTCACAGTTTATAACAGCAATCATTTCATTTACTTCATTAACAGACATTTTGTACAAACACATGCATTAGTGAGATCCTGCTGGTGTGGCTTTCTTCTCTTTCAATGTTGCACACGCAACAGTGACGAGTGCCAGCAGCACCTCCACGTGGACGAACTTCAGTCTGTCCAAAAACAGCTTTAAATCGATTTGCCCAGTGAAGTTTAATTCATTCATTTTGTTAAGCAGTAATCAGGACAGTCCTAATCTGAAGCTAACAACTTCAGTTCTTTGATTTAGTTCATGAAAGGTAACGATGCTTCGGGGCTCATACAGAGGTGTCAGTTTAGTCTTCGCCAGCATCACAGGAGCAATCAAGCTTTGCTGACTGACAGCTGGGCTCATCAGCCAGAATGTTTTCAAACTCACCGTAAAAAGGGTGCAGTCACTTGCTTTCAGACTTTAACTTCTGACTAACACATGAAGAAAAAGATCAAATCTGGGCCACTTCTACCTGCCCTGTAAACATAGCCTAAAAGACTTGGTTATGTGGTTTCGAACACTGTATAACACTGATCTATAAACATGGACTAAATTAAATCAGCACAGCTAAAAACATTAGTAGCAACGAGGCCTTGGCGATATTTAAATGGAGGGGGGGGGAGAAGTAAACACCTTGTTTTAAGGAAAACCTTTAACAAAACTTTCATATTAAATAATGATACTGAGCAGCCCAACATCATCTGAGAATCACTTCATTTGTCATCATAATAAAATGTTACCGCAGACGCGGGTTGCTGAGCTGCTTCTGCTGCAGATTCGGAGCAGCCTGGGTGCCAATAGCACTCCCTGCTGGAGAAACTTCAGACAAAGTGATTCAGACAGACGTCCGCTCACCACATTAAAAACAAGGAGTTTACAGTCATTACAGCTGCATTTTCATTATTCAACCGACCACCAGGACACTTAATCTGTACAGTAAATCCTGCACATGGGAGGATCAGAGAAACTAACGCTCCAGGTTAGAGCCAACTTAGCTGCACTACGCTAACATCAGTCATTTTAGCTCTTTAGCTTTTTTTTTTTTTTTTAAACTGCAGCGAGTCACTTTGAGGTGAGATGAAGCTCTAAAGCACGTCAGCATTCACTTCTATTCCATTCACGCCAACTAATCAGAATCCAGAGAGAAATAACACCAACAGTTTCTTAACGAACCTCTCTCTCTCTCTCTCACTGACTTACTCACACTTAATTGTAAACGCCAGTATCGAAACATGTTTCGAGTTGTTTAACGGTAATTTAGTCCTCTCTAATTCTCTTTTAGTTCTTTTACCAAAATGGTGATTATCGCCTTTTGCAAGTCTCCATTGGGTTACTTTTCCATCAGTGACAATATTTGATTACATCACCCTATTGCCCAGGCCTAGCAGCCACTTGGAAGACTGAGTTGTCAGTTTTGTTTGTCCTGTTTTGCAGGACTTGGATGTCTGACTACATAAGGGCAAATTGTGTAACTTTTCACCAAACTATTTTCCGTCTTGTAGATTCTTGCCTGTATCTTTATTATTAAGCTACTTTAAGACCTTGACAAATGTACATTAGCATAGCTTAAAACAGCAGCAGCAACCTTTAAACTTGAGCTAAAGTGTATAGATAAGTTTGAGAGTATTGAAAACCACATAATCAAGTGCTAACTGGTGGTTTAAATTAAGCTATGTTAGCCTCAAAGCACCAGTGCAAAGAACCCCTATAGTGTTTTTAAATAGTGACCACTCACTGTCCACTCTATTAGACACTTCTACCTTGTCAGTCCACCTTGTAGATGTAAAGTCAGAGCCGACTGCTCATCTGCTGCTGCACAGTTTATGTTGGTCATCCTCTAACCCTTCATCAGTGGTCACAGGACGCTGCCCACAGGACGCTGTTGGCTGGATATTTTTGGTTGTTCAACTGTTCTCAGTCCAGCAGCGACACTGAGGTGTTTAAAAACTCCAGCAGCACTGCTGTGTCTGAGCCACTTGCACCAGCACAACACACCAACACACCACCACGTCACTGCAGTGCCGAGAATGACCCACCTCCCAAATATTACCTGCTCTGTGAGGGTCCATGGGGGTCCTGACCACTGAAGAACAGGACAAAAGGGGGCTAATAAAGTATCAGTGAAACAGATGGACTACAGTCTGTAACTGTAGAACTAGAAAGTGCAGCTATACAGTAAATGGAGCTGATAAAATGGACAATGAGTGTAGAAACAAGGAAGTTGTCAGAATGTTATGCCTGATCGGTGTATAACCAGCTGGATTTCACTTAGAGGTGGACGATATGGCAAAAATAAAAAACATCACGACAATACTTTCACATTTTTCCAATATACAATGTCATGATTTCTTTTTTTCTGACATGTGATGGGTCAGAAGACAAAGTTGTGTCTTTTTAAAATCAATGCTATCAAACACAATTATTTGTACTGAACATTTAACAAACTATGCTGCATTAAATCCAGCTGACCAGGACTAATTAAGATCTCTAATCAGTTAGGAAGTGTTGTAAGTATTGATGACACACAGAAAAGCATATCGTCACATGATGCAGTTCATCACGATAACGATCAATAATATCATGTTGCCCAGCTCTGATATCCCTGCATTCTAAATCGATATTCTAGCAGGCATCTCTCCTGCAGACTGATATAAAAAGATGTGCTTTCCCTCCAGACACTGATGCAGACGAGGCATCAGCTGCTCTGCTGTCCCTGAATCAGGCCTGTTGTTTTCCTTCGAAAACAGTGTGACTGTCCCCGCCCTCAGCAAAGTCCTGCACACTGAAGCACAAAACACATCTATGAGAACCACCAGCACAGAACAGCCTGTTTTCACCAGCCGTTCCATCGTTAGAGACACACATTCAAATCAGACCAGCCAGATAAAACCCAGTTAAATGTACAGAGTCAAACGGGAGTCACGCCCAGACGTGAAACCGCGTTCAGGATGAGCAGAGAGAGCAAAGAGCGAACAAAAACTCTTTTCATTAAAATCTGGACTCACAGCACTTCATACCAGTATGTGGCATGACCAGTTTTAAAGGACTACATCTGCAAAAAGTCTGAATTTCAGAGCTCCCACAGCCAATCAGTTAAGACATGTTTTGTGTCTCGGTGTGGCTTCTTTAATAGCATCGGAGCTACAAGGCTAATTTGATTTATTTATTTTTTTACCTTTATTTAACCAGGGTAATCACACTGAGGGAAAAAAATCTCTTTTACAAGCGAGTCCTGGACCACCAACAAACCCTCACAAACAAAAGAATCAAAATCAGGGCCAAGACCAAATTAAAAACAAGAACAAGCAGAATCTTAAATTCACTCAAGGAAAAAAACTTCAATTTCAAATGTTTTTGCAAATCATGGAGCACTGCAACTAAGGCTACGTTCACACAGCAGGTAAAAGTGGCCCAAGTCAGATTTTTTCTCCAAATCGGATTTATTTGTTTGTCTGTTCACATTGTCTTTTAAACGTGATCTGTATGCGACATCAGTCTGAACAGATCAGCTCCTAAACTGACGCACAGCAGCCATAGAGAAGAGCTTCACACGGCTCGTCCAGAGGTAAACAATCACGACTGCCAACAAACACCAGTCGCTCCTGGAGCATCAGCTTCGTCTTCACCAGCGTCACAGGAGTGATTAGGAAGTTCCAGTGATAGACAGCTGAGCTCATCACCCACAGTGTGTTCGAGTTCACCGTAAAAAGGGCGTATTACTCAGCCTTGGCCACTTTGGTTTGTGTCCTCGGATTCTTTAAACCGTTTGCTGCCGCTGCAGCCTCGTCTCCTCCTGCCACATTTGGCCGCTTCATTGGAAATCTCTTCGAACACGGAGCAGCTGTGATGAGTCTCTCCTAATTTTTTGGTACAGAAACATCAGCCTTAATATGAGTCTCAGCAACGAGTTGGATTGACGTAAAAGTTGCATGAATTTCGAGCTGGCTGTTCTCTGACTGACTGATTGCCGCAGATCGTATACGGATCAGATTTCAGCGCCACATAAGAGAGCGTCTCGAATCGGAATTGAAAACATCAGATTGTGTTTATCTGTTCACACTGACACATCTGAGTCACATACGGAGAAAAAGATCAGATTTGGGCCATTTTTACCTGCTGTGTAAACGTAGCATAAAAGCTGCTTCGCCATATCCAGACCGTATTATCGGAACATCCAGCTGAACAGAACTTCTACAACATAAATTATATATATATATATATATATATATATATATATATATATATATATATATATATATATATATATATATATATATATAAAGACTTATTTCTTGATATGAAAGCAGACAAATATAAAGGAAGCTGACTAATTATTGCTTTGTAGACAAAAATTAACCAATGAATGTCTTTACAATGTTAAAAGTAATTCAAGCTTAAACGTCCAGACGTCCACCTCTAAAAGCTCTCTCACAGAAAGTTCCTACATGAAATCATTAAGAACTGCCTGATGACTGAGACACTGGCGTCTTTTCCACTGCAGAGCAGAACGGTTCTGATCACAGAGGATAACCGTTCCAGTGGTATTTCCACACAGTTCGACAAGGAACACTCAAAAACTGGGACCAGCCTGTTTTTTCAGCATGGTTAGCGAACCAAACTCAGGGCCACAGAACCGATCGGTGGGATGACGTAGGTATTCGTTTATTACTTCTATGTTTGTCAGTATTGTGCCACAGCTGCCTGCTGCAGTATTTCAAGCCTGAAAACTTCAAATCACACGATCAAATAAGTTTGATTCGTTTACACGGACGGCAAATAAATGAAAGTAGTGCATGACTTTAAACCACTCAAACGTGAAAGCTTTAATCCAATACCAATTTCTACATATTAAACACCGCTGGTAACCAGGAGAGAGTAGCTGAGGCATGCTGCCAGCTCTGCTCACCACAGCACAGGTCCGATTGTGACTAACCGACTTTACTACACTGGTGTCAGTAAAGCTAATAGATAATGTAGTAAATGTAGATAATGACCCAAACATGAGGAAGCGAAGCCAAGTGGCTGTTATTAGAGGGACAGGAAGCTGAAATCAAACCTGTTCTCTGGCGTCTGAAGCTTGCAAGCTAAGCTAATGCTAACCGGCTTATCTCTCCTAGTTAGCTTAGCTAAAGAGGTCCAAAAGGCCCAGTACAGCATCGATTTGATTAACTGCTCTGCCATCACAGATATAGATCAAGTCTTATAAACAGCGAGAGCAAAATCGACTGAATGATGCTGGAGCGACAGAAAACCTAAATCAAACCTGTTCTGTAGAGCTTTAAGCTGCAGCCTGCTAGGCTAAGCTAACACGAATACACAGGGCCTCCCACTGCAGTATACAGGCTCACTTCTAATGGCCCAATGATTAAAAACACTCGTTTAGAGGATAAAGACTTTCTGAGAGCAGAAATTCTAATGTCTGGTGTTGAAGTGACAGAAAGATAAAAAATAGAAATGTTCTGTGGTGCTTTGAGCTGAACCCTAATGCTAATGTAGCTAGTTATCCAGCTACAGGCTGTTTCTGTAACTGATGCTCAAATAACCCCCATTTACAGGATAAAGATGAGATTAGGCTCGAGAGAGACTCGAAAGTGACGGACGGAATAAAACATGTTTGTGGTGGGTGGCGTGTTAGCCTGTTAGTCATTCGTCATTCGTTTGTGTAGTTTTTTTGGGGGTATTTTCTGGTTCTGATTTAGCAGAACAACAAATGAAAAAAGAAACTGTAACGAGTCCAGACCAGCGTGGTACGGCCCAGTACAGCCCTGAGAACCTTCTGGCTCGATGGTGGAAAAGTGGCTGAAGTTCTACAGCAGTTTTGGGAGGTTTTAAAAACCATTCATGGTGGAGGGATACATGCAGGGTGCCGTGAGGGAAAATAGTTCCCAAAATAGTCCCCACAAAAAAAATAGTTGAGATTTTCCACTACTTTCCCGAACAACACTGAATATAAAATTCACCTGGCACACAAAAAAGGAACGATACCTTTAAGTCTCTCAAGACAATCACAGGTGTAATTCCCATCTCAGTACCTTATAGTTTTCCAGCTCCATGCGCAGCCGGTTGTTGGCAGTGAGCAGGTCACGGTTTCGAGCCTCGCACTGTTTCAGCTCCATCTCCAACTCCACTTCATAATCACGACTCATCTGCTGGAACTCCTGCAGCTCCTCCTGAACCTCCTCAGCCCTAAACACACAGACATACACATACTGTCAGAGTAAAGTAGCAGCTACTGACAGAGAAGCTTTTTAAACATAAAATTTTTAAAAATCATTCATTTCAACTGCATTACTTTTGAAACAATCGATACATGTTTGTATGAACTGGATCTTTATAATAATAATTTAACTGACATAATACACACTGAGAAAATGTAGACCCTTTCAATTTGTCTCACAATGTGCTGATGTACTAGTACAGGTTAAATACTAGTACAAGTTAAATGCTCTACTTTAAGCTTTAGCTCAGCTAAAGCTGCTTTTTTCACATCTCCAGCAGGAAACTTTTCCTCAAAAGTAGAACAGATTCTTGTAAAATGTCTCAATGTTTGATTTCTTATGAGGCTGAAGTCGCTTCTCATTCTCCAGCTTCTCGTTCAAATTGTCCCGTTCCACCTTAAATGGTGCAGTGTCTCGACAGTTCGAACAAGAATCTAACTTCATCTTCACGACTTTTTAGTGTTTGTCAGTTTTAGTTTTGTCAGGTTTGCTGCAGATGAAATGTATCAGGAAACTGGCTGGAGTGATCATAAACGTAAATAAGTTCATTCGTCTCTAAATTATCGATGTTCGTCTTAAATCTCTCTCTTTGCCTTTTCGTTAGCTATTAGATAGGCAAGATTGTTGTCTGTGTTGCTGTTGTGACCAGCAGTCTGTGCGCTGATCTTCAGGGTCAAAGGTTGGTAAATTAGTCCTGGCAGAAACAGCACTTATAAGTTCAGTGTGAGTGGGTGGGGCTAAACTTCTATAGGTTGAATAGGTGGATATATGTAAATATAGAGGTTGGGGTTATGACAGAATGTATTACTGCGATACTTCAAGAAATTTTCTCAATACACAATATCACAATATTTATTGTTTCAGATATCAGATCAGCTGGAAAAGAGAAAAAAGAACCAGTAGTGCTACATTTAATAAACACATCAAAAACTGTCAACACAATGATCTTTATGAAATATTTGGCACTAAATCCAATTAAACAGGACTAAGTTTGCTGTCTTTATAATGAAACCTGTACAAACATTGACGATGTCCACAAAATGCTCAGAAACAAAACTGTAACAATTTATCATAATAAGAATATAATGTTAATTTTTGGTTTTTGTGATAATATTAAAAACAAAAAATTTTTGATAAATATTAAAAACAGGCTGTTTTGTAGCTCCGTTGGCATATATGGACTGTATGGTTTGGTGTGTGAATCGTATGCTTTGAAACTTTTATAAATATTTACATATTTATTTGAATAACAGTGAAATAAAGTCAAATGAAGTCATCATGATGTCAGATCCTGCTTGTTTACCTCTGCTGGTGGTTAGCTGCCTGCTCCTTCCAGTAATCCCGCTCCTCTTCTACAGAGGAAAACGTCAGTGGTTCTAGGTCACTCATCTCGATCCAGAGCCTCAGGCTTCACTCAGCTCAACAAAACCTGCATCGGAATATCAAACATTGGTGTAGAACTTAGAATAAGAATTTCAATAAAAAGAACCGAAGTTGTTGACCTTTAATGAAAGTGAAGAACAGACTCAGTTTATATCACAATACCTACATTTAGAGCCGGTTATTCATTCAGCCTAATGAGAAACTGTAGAACAGACTCAGTTTATATCACAATACCTACATTTAGAGCCAGTTATTCATTCAGCCTAATGAGAAACTGTAGAACAGACTCAGTTTATATCACAATACCTACATTTAGAGCCGGTTATTCATTCAACCTAATGAGAAACTGTAGAACAGACTCAGTTTATATCACAATACCTACATTTAGAGACAGTTATTCATTCAGCCTAATGAGAAACTGTAGAACAGACTCAGTTTATATCACAATACCTACATTGACAGTCAGTTATTCATTCAAACTAATGAGAAACTGTAGAACAGACTCAGTTTATATCACAGTATTGTATAGATTACAGGCTGAATGAATAACTGGCTCTAAATGTAGGTATTGTGATATAAACTGAACTATTCTTTAAGTTTAGAGATGTTATTGAACATGCCACAAAGGTCCCCTCCCTAGAGTTAACTGATCTAAAAGCATCACTAAAGTTTAATCTCAATGCATGAAGACTTTAAGTTTGTCAGAGAACCTGCTTCACTGCACTTCATCAGCGTGAAAACACTGAGATGTCAGATTATGTTCTGTGATAATCTGATTATCAGTGGGTTATCTGGGTTATTATCCATAGTTGTTACCTGGGTTATTATTATCTGCAGGCTGTGATATTAATCTCTAGTTTACGTCTCCATTCATGACTTCTAAGAATGTCAAATAGAGTAACACTTAAAGGGGAACTCCACCAATTTTCCAAAATATCTACATAAGAGGTTCAGAGTGGTTTGGTGTGAAGAGCTCTGTTCTAAAGAAACTTACGGAGTCAGGATTGTTCACAGTGGTGGTGATAGGAACCAGACGTCCACCTCTAAAAGCTCTCTCACGGAAAGTTCCTACATGAAATGGTTATGAATTCACTGTGTGATGACTGAGACGCTGTTTTATTATAGTTTTGAGAACAAACTCCATTCATGGTGGAGGGATACATGCAGGGTGCTGTGAGGCAAAACAGTCCCCAAAGAAAACTTTTCAGATTTTCCATCAACATTCCATATAAACGCAGAAGACTCGTGTAGGTTCTCTGGTGGTTCTGGATGGTAAATAAATTGTCTATTTGTGTTGTAGTCATGGCGACCCCTGGTTCCCATCATCACCACTGTAAAGACATCTGAACCATTTCACACCAAACCGCTCTGAATCTCTCTGATTACACCTTAAACACTGAACCTACGGAGAAATTTTGAAAAATCTGTGGGACTCCCTTTTAGGGCTGATGAGGGTCATGAAGCCAAACTGACAGGTGTCCGGTCAGCCAAACAGGCACGTGTCTTAATTATGCATAGCAGTGCAACAAAAAGGCCAATATCTGTTTACTTAATAATAATCATAATCATCATCATCCATCTATTAATATTCACTCTTACAAAGATCTTCAAGAGTCCTTTAGTAAAGGCAGTGGTTCTATTTAGAACCATGAGTTCTATATAGAACGCTTCATATGCCTAAATAGTTGTTTGCATAATACAATGGTTCTTCAGACGAATGGAGAATGTGTTGCATACAGTTCTAAACGGCAACACAAAGTGTTGTTACTAGCTTGACAGAACCCTTACTGGTGCTAGCTAAACAAAACAAATTTTAAAAAGGTTTTATATAGAACCACAACACATTCTCCACCAATCTGGAGCCATTTCAGCATGCCAATGGTTCAAAACAGAACCACTGGCTTCTCTACAGAACCTCTGAAGAACCATCTTTTCAAAGAGTCTAGACCCTGAGCTAAAAATAAGAGCCTACAGAGAAACTGGACGGGTCAGCAATACAGAAAATAAGGTTCTGAATGATGCCGTTTAATACGGAGCCCTGATGGTGACATGCTGTATAAATAAAATTAATGCGAGGCCACGCCTTATTAACACGTGGGAACGAGATCCTAATGCGTGGCCACAACTTGGGAATGACATGGCTAAGTTATGGCCATGACTTAGTAAAGGGTGGGAACGAGATCCTGGCTTACCAAGTCGTGGCCACGCATTAGGATCTCGTTCCCACGCTATACTAAGTCGTGGCGACGACCTAATCATCTCATTCCCACGCCTTACTAAATCGTGGCCACGCATTATTTTTTATCCATACAGGATGTCACCAGCGGAGCTCCGTAGTTTAACGATAATAGAAAAACCTAATGAGAAATATGTGATGTGATACTGATGGTCAACTTTTCCCAATATTTCTGATTGATAAACGTGTTTATATAGACGTTATAAGGCAAGTCAGCTTTCTTGTCAATCCTGCAACACGTTCATGACACTCAGCGGACTGAAACTGCGTTACTCTCAGACTCTCAGGCTTTAGTTACTCTTTTATAACTAAAGACTAAATTATTTGATATTCGCTTATTATAATAACTTCGAATTATCGAGGCCTTAAATGGTGCAGCAGTTACATGCTGGCGCCTCAGACATCAGAATGTAACACTGCACTATTTAAGGTGGAACGGCCGAATTCGAACAAGACGCTGGCGAATATGAAGCGAATTCAGCTTCGTCTTAAATTATATAAGGAACTTTATCCGTTGAAGCCAATAAGACGCAGTGACTCACCCAATACTGACCGCTATTAAAATCCGCGACGGTTCTGGACGTTAAACAGACCGGATGGGTCCAAATAAGGACTTTTAAAGCTGTTTTGAAGTCAATCTGAGCACAAAGCCGCCGTTTCTCCGCTTCTTCTCTAAAACTCTTCAGCTCCGTTTGAGCACGTGACGCACACAGACTTGGCTTCTGATTGGTCAGTTTGTACTGACACATCTTTCTGGAACGCGAGTCTGATTGGCCAGTCAGGTTCAAGCGTTCCACGTGTCATTTTTCAGACAGGCCACGGGGCGGCGCTGTTTACACTTTGCTTAAAATGAATCTTAAAGGGCGATTCCACCCATTTTCCTCAAAATTCTACACAATGTAAACAGCAAAATTGTAGTTTAAATGGGATTTTTTTCCTAAATTTCTGAAATGGTTCAGATGTCTTTAGAGTGGTGGTCACAGGAACCAGGGGTCGCCATGACTACAACATAAATATAAACATTTTATTTGTTATCCCTGCATGTATCCCTCCACTATGAGTGCATTTAAGTCTAAACTTTAACACAAAACTATCATAAAACAGTGTCTCAGTCATCAGGCAGTGAATTCATTTCATGTAGGAACTTTCTGTGAGGAGCTTTTAGAGGTGGACGTCTGGTTCTCATCACCACCACTGTGAACAATTGTGCTGTGGACTTGTTTCTTGTTTCTCAAGAACAGATCAAACCACTTGGAACAACTCTGTTTTAATCTGAACCACTTAATTACACAGGAATTTAGAAAAAAATGGTGGAACTCCCCTTTAAGAAATATTTAAACAGTGATGCTAATTTCAGCAAATTATTAGATTATTAGAGACACTTTGATTTTGTTTTAACAAATGTTTCAAACTCCTAAATTTATCAAACCATTTCACACAATTTGCTTTTAATTCTGTAAAGTTTTACACCCTTTTAGTAACCCTTCTGTGCTCTAGTGTAGTTTTTCAGTGTGATCCAAAAGATGAAACCACAAAACAAGTAAACACTAAAGGCAAAATATACAGCGAATATAACTTTTAGGTTTGATAGTTTGGTCTAATGTAAAGTTGGTTTATTATTATACAGGAAATATTTAGGAAACTGTAAAGTCTCTAAACTTGTACATATTTTTACTGAGTTTTAAAGAGATGAAGCTAATGCTAGCTTAACATTATTGTACTAACTTATTAACTTTGTTATTACCAACTTACTTTACTGTGATAATTTATCAACTTTATTAATGCTAACTTATGTTATTATGCTAACTTACTAACTTTATTAATGCTAACTTACTTTATTAATGCTAACTTACTAACTTTATTAATGCTAAATTACTTTATTAATGCTAACTTATTAACTATTGATGCTAACTTACTTTATTAATGCTAACTTACTAACTTTATTAATGCTAACTTATTACTTTATTCATGCTAACTTACTTTATCAATGCTTACTTACTTTATTAATGCTAACTTACTAACTTTATTAAAGCTAACTTACTTTATCAATGCTAACTTACTAACTTTATTCATGCTAACTTACTTTATCAATGCTAACTTACTAACTTTATTAATGCTTACGTTATTAATGCTAACTTACTTACTTTATTAATGCTAACTTACTTTATTAATGCTAACTTATTAACTTTATTGATGCTAACTTACTTTATTAATGCTACCTTACATTATTAATGCTAACTTACTAACTTTATTAATGCTAACTTATTAACTTTATTGATGCTAACTTACTTTATTAATGCTAACTTACTAACTTTATTAATAATAACTTACTTTATTAATGCTAACTTATGTTATTATGCTAAGTTAAGTATAATGCTAACTTAACATTATTGATGCAAACTAACCATTATGCTACCTTATTAACTTTATTAACACTAACTTTTTATGCCAATTTGTTAACCTTGTTAATGCTACCTTACTTTATCAATGCTAACTTACTTTATTAATGCTTACTGTATTAATGCTAACTTACGTACTTTATTAATGATAACTTACTTTATCAATGCTAACTTACTAACTTTATTAATGCTAACTTACGTACTTTATTAATGCTAACTTTATCAATGCTAACTTCCTTTATCAATGCTAACTTACTAACTTTATTAATAATAACTTACTTTATCAATGCTAACTTATTACTTTATTAATGCTTACTTACTTTATCAATGCTTACTTACTTTATTAATGCTAACTTACTAACTTTATTAAAGCTAACTTACTTTATCAGTGCTAACTTACTAACTTTATTCATGCTAACTTACTTTATCAATGCTAACTTACTAACTTTATTAATGCGAACTTACTTTATTAAGGCTAACTTACTTTATTAATGCTAACTTACTAACTTTATTAATGCTAACTTACTAACTTACTAACTTTATTAATGCTAACTTACTAACTTTATTAATGCTAACTTACTTTATCAATGCTAAATTACTTTTTTAATGGTAACTTACTTTATCAATGCTAACTTACTAACTTTATTAATGCTAACTTACTTTATCAATGCTAAATTACTTTTTTAATGGTAACTTACTTTATCAATGCTAACTTACTAACTTTATTAATGCTAACTTACTTTATCAATGCTAACTCACTTTATCAATGCTAACTTACTAACTTCATTAATGCTAACTTACTTTATCAATGTTAGGTTACTAACTTTATTAATGCTAACTTACTAACGTTATTAATGCTAACTTACTTTTTTAATCCTAACTTACTTTATTAATCCTAACTTACTTTATTAATCCTAACTTACTTTATCAATGCTAAATTACTTTTTTAATGCTAACTTACTTTATCAATGCTAACTTACTAACTTTATCAATGCTAACTTACTTTATCAATGCAAACTTACTTTATCAATGCTAACTTACTTTATCAATGCTAACCTACTTTATCAATGCTAACTTACTAACTTTATTAATGCTAACTTACTTTATCAATGCTAACTTACTAACTTTATCAATGCTAACTTACTTTATCAATGCTAACTTACTAACTTTATTAATGCTAACTTACTTTATCAATGCAAACTTACTTTATCAATGCTAACTTACTTTATCAATGTTAACTTACTAACTTTATTAATGCTAACTTACTTTATCAATGCTAACTTACTAACTTTATTAATGCTTACGTTATTAATGCTAACTTACTTTATTAATGCTAACTTACTTTATTAATGCTAACTTACTTTATTAATGCTAACTTACTAACTTTATTAATGCTAACTTACTTTATCAATGCTAACTTACTAACTTTATTAATGCTTACGTTATTAATGCTAACTTACTAACTTTATTAATGTTAATTTACTTTATCAATGCTAACTTACTAACTTTATTAATGCTTACGTTATTCATGCTAACTTACTTACTTTATTAATGCTAACTTACTTTATTAATGCTAACTTACTTTATTAATGCTAACTTACTAACTTTATTATTGCTAACTTACTAACTTTATTAATGCTAATTTACTAACTTTATTAATGCTAACTTACTTTATCAATGCTAAATTACTTTATTAATGCTAACTTACTTTATCAATGCTAACTTACTAACTTTATTAATGCTAACTTACTTTATCAATGCTAACTCACTTTATCAATGCTAACTTACTAACTTCATTAATGCTAACTTACTTTATCAATGTTAGGTTACTAACTTTATTAATGCTAACTTACTAACTTTATTAATGCTAACTTACTTACTTTTTTAATCCTAACTTTATTAATGCTAACTTACTTTATCAATGCTAACTTACTAACTTTATTAATGCTTACGTTATTAATGCTAACTTACTTTATTAATGCTAACTTACTTTATTAATGCTAACTTACTTTATCAATGTTAGGTTACTAACTTTATTAATGCTAACTTACTAACTTTATTAATGCTAACTTACTTACTTTTTTAATCCTAACTTACTTTATTAATCCTAACTTACTTTATCAATGCTAAATTACTTTTTTAATGCTAACTTACTTTATCAATGCTAACTTACTAACTTTATCAATGCTAACTTACTTTATCAATGCTAACTTACTAACTTTATTAATGCTAACTTACTTTATCAATGCAAACTTACTTTATCAATGCTAACTTACTTTATCAATGTTAACTTACTAACTTTATTAATGCTAACTTACTTTATCAATGCTAACTTACTAACTTTATTAATGCTTACGTTATCAATGCTAACTCACTTTATCAATGCTAACTTACTAACTTCATTAATGCTAACTTACTTTATCAATGTTAGGTTACTAACTTTATTAATGCTAACTTACTAACTTTATTAATGCTAACTTACTTACTTTTTTAATCCTAACTTACTTTATTAATCCTAACTTACTTTATCAATGCTAAATTACTTTTTTAATGCTAACTTACTTTATCAATGCTAACTTACTAACTTTATCAATGCTAACTTACTTTATCAATGCGAACTTACTTTATCAATGCTAACTTACTTTATCAATGCTAACCTACTTTATCAATGCTAACTTACTAACTTTATTAATGCTAACTTACTTTATCAATGCAACTTACTAACTTTATCAGTGCTAACTTACTTTATCAATGCTAACTTACTAACTTTATTAATGCTAACTTAATTAATGCTAACTTACTTTATCAATGCTAACTTACTAACTTTATTAATGCTAACTTACTTTATCAATGCGAACTTACTTTATCAATGCTAACTTACTAACTTTATTAATGCTAACTTACTTTATCAATGCTAACTTACTAACTTTATTAATGCTTACGTTATTAATGCTAACTTACTTACTTTATTAATGCTAACTTACTTTATTAATGCTAACTTACTAACTTTATTAATGCTAACTTACTTTATCAATGCTAACTTACTAACTTTATTAATGCTAACTTACTTTATCAATGCTAACTTACTAACTTTATTAATGCTTACGTTATTAATGCTAACTTACTTACTTTATCAATGCGAACTTATTTTATTAATGCTAACTTACTTTATCAATGCTAACTTACTAACTTTATTAATGCTAACTTACTTTATCAATGCTAACTTACTAACTTTATCAATGCTAACTTACTTTATCAATGCTAACTTACTAACTTTATTAATGCTAACTTACTTTATCAATGCAAACTTACTTTATCAATGCTAACTTACTTTATCAATGTTAACTTACTAACTTTATTAATGCTAACTTACTTTATCAATGCTAACTTACTAACTTTATTAATGCTTACGTTATTAATGCTAACTTACTTTATTAATGCTAACTTACTTTATTAATGCTAACTTACTTTATTAATGCTAACTTACTAACTTTATTAATGCTAACTTACTTTATCAATGCTAACTTACTAACTTTATTAATGCTTACGTTATTAATGCTAACTTACTAACTTTATTAATGTTAATTTACTTTATCAATGCTAACTTACTAACTTTATTAATGCTTACGTTATTCATGCTAACTTACTTACTTTATTAATGCTAACTTACTTTATTAATGCTAACTTACTTTATTAATGCTAACTTACTAACTTTATTATTGCTAACTTACTAACTTTATTAATGCTAATTTACTAACTTTATTAATGCTAACTTACTTTATCAATGCTAAATTACTTTATTAATGCTAACTTACTTTATCAATGCTAACTTACTAACTTTATTAATGCTAACTTACTTTATCAATGCTAACTCACTTTATCAATGCTAACTTACTAACTTCATTAATGCTAACTTACTTTATCAATGTTAGGTTACTAACTTTATTAATGCTAACTTACTAACTTTATTAATGCTAACTTACTTACTTTTTTAATCCTAACTTACTTTATTAATCCTAACTTACTTTATCAATGCTAAATTACTTTTTTAATGCTAACTTACTTTATCAATGCTAACTTACTAACTTTATCAATGCTAACTTACTTTATCAATGCGAACTTACTTTATCAATGCTAACTTACTTTATCAATGCTAACCTACTTTATCAATGCTAACTTACTAACTTTATTAATGCTAACTTACTTTATCAATGCAACTTACTAACTTTATCAGTGCTAACTTACTTTATCAATGCTAACTTACTAACTTTATTAATGCTAACTTAATTAATGCTAACTTACTTTATCAATGCTAACTTACTAACTTTATTAATGCTAACTTACTTTATCAATGCGAACTTACTTTATCAATGCTAACTTACTAACTTTATTAATGCTAACTTACTTTATCAATGCTAACTTACTAACTTTATTAATGCTTACGTTATTAATGCTAACTTACTTACTTTATTAATGCTAACTTACTTTATTAATGCTAACTTACTAACTTTATTAATGCTAACTTACTTTATCAATGCTAACTTACTAACTTTATTAATGCTAACTTACTTTATCAATGCTAACTTACTAACTTTATTAATGCTTACGTTATTAATGCTAACTTACTTACTTTATCAATGCGAACTTATTTTATTAATGCTAACTTACTTTATCAATGCTAACTTACTAACTTTATTAATGCTAACTTACTTTATCAATGCTAACTTACTAACGTTATTAATGCTAACTTACTTTATCAATGCTAACTTAAACCAGCCATTAGGGGTGTACTTTGTGTACTTCTGGTGCCGGTCCCAAGCCCGATAAATGGTGAGGGTTGCGTCAGGAAGGGCATCCGGCGTAAAACTTGTGCCAAAACTATCATGCGGATCACAAATATGATTGCCATCCCAGATCGGTCAAGGCCCAGGTTAACAACGACCGCCTCCGGTGCTGTTGACCAGCAGGGTGCCAGTGGAAATTGGACTACTGTAGATCGAAGACCATCAAAGAGGAGAGGAGGAAGGCGGGTTAGAAGGCAGCGAGAGAGAAGGAAAGGCAGTAGTGTGGAGGTTAGAGTAGGGACTCTGAACATAGGGACAATGACATTTAAAGGCAGAGAGCTTGCAGACATGATAGAGAGAAGGAAGGTAGAGATTCTGTGTGTCCAGGAGACCAGATGGAAAGGAAGCAAGGCCAGGAACATTGGAGGTGGATTGTTCTATCATGGTGTAGAGAGGAAGAGAAATGGAGTAGGGATAATCCTAAAGGAACAGCTTGTGAAAAGTGTTCTGGATGTAAAGAAAGTGTCAGACAGGATCATGAGCCTGAGGTTGGAGGTTGATGGTGTAATTTTGAATGTGGTCACTTCATAGGCACCACAGGTTGGTTGTCAGTTAGAGGAGAAAGAGGAATTTTGGAGTAAGATGGATGAAGTGGTAGATGGTGTCCCTAGAGAGGAGAGATTGGTGATTGGTGCAGACTTCAATGGACATGTTGGTGAAGGGAACAGAGGGGATGAAAAGGTGCTGGGTATGTATGGTGTGAAAGACAGAAATGCGGAAGGTCTGATGGTTGTAGATTTTGCTAAGAGAATGGAAATGGCTGTGGTGAACACGTATTTTCAGAAGAGGGAAGAACACAGGGTGACATACAAGAGTGGAGGGAGGTGCACACAGGTGGATTATATCCTTAGCAGGAGATGCCACCTAAAGGAGATTGTAGATTGTAAAGTGATACCAGGTTAAAGTGTAGCAAGGCAAAATAGGGTGGTTGTGTACAGAATGAGATTAGAAACAAAGAAGAGGAAGAGAGTGAAGAGCCAAAGATTAAATGGTGGAAGCTGAAGAAGGAGGATGGTTGCAGGCAGTTCAGGGAAAAATTGCAACAGGCCCTTGGGGGCAGTGAGGAGCTACCTGAGGACTGGGAAACTACAGCTAAGGTGGTGAAAGAAACTGGGAAGAATGCGTTGGGTGTTTCGTCTGGTCAGAGTAAAGAAGACAAAAAAGTTGCTGGTGGAATGAGGAAGTCCAGGAGAGTATTCAGAAGAAGTAGGCAGCTAAGAAAAAGTGGGATAACCAGAGAGATGAAGGAAGTAGGCAGGAGTACTGTGAGGCTAGTCGCATAGCGAAAAGAATGGTGGCAAAGGCAAAGGCTCAGGCCTATGATGAGCTGTATGAGAGGCTGGACAGTAAAGAAGGAGTAAAGGACTTGTATCGTTTGGCTAAACAGAGAGATAGAGCTGGAAAGGATGTACAGCAGGTTAGGCTGATAAAGGATAGAGAGGGAAATGTACTAGTGAGTGAACAGAGAGTGTTGAGTAGATGGAAGGAGTACTTTGAAGAACTAATGAATGAGGAAAACGAGAGAGAGATGAGGACAACGGGGGGAGAGATAGTGGATCAGGAAGTGCAGAGAATTAGTAAGGTGGAAGTGAGGGCAGCTTTAAAAAGGATGAAGAATGGAAAGGCAGTTGGTCCAGATGACATACCTGTGGAGGTATGGAGATGTTTAGGAGAGAAGGCAGTGGACTTTTTAACCAGGTTGTTTAACAAAATCCTGGAGAGTGAGAGGATGCCTGATAAGTGGAGAAGCAGTGTGTTGGTCCCCATTTTTAAGAACAAGGGTGATGTGCAGAGCTGCAGTAACTACAGAGGTATAAAGTTGATGAGCCACACCATGAAGATGTGGGAAAGAGTTGTTGAAGGAAGGCTAAGGCAAGAGGTCCAGATCAGTGAGCAGCAGTTTGGTTTCATGCCCAGAAAGAGATGCAATTTTTGCGTTGAGAGTGTTGGTAGAGAAGTACAGAGAAGGTCAGAAGGAGCTACGTTGTGTCTTTCTGGATCTAGAGAAGATATGATAGGGTGCCAAGAGAGCAACTGTGGTACTGTATGAGGAAGTCAGGTGTAGCTGAAAAGTATGTTAGGGTGGTGCGGGACATGTATGAAGATACAGTGTATGAGACAGTGGTGAGGTGTGCAGTTGGAGTGACAAATGGTTTCAAGGTGAAGGTAGGGTTACATCAGGGATCAGCTTTGTGCCCCTTTCTGTTTGCAATGGTGATGGAAATGTTGCCAGATGAGGTCAGGTAGGAGGCTCCATGGACCATGATGTTTGCAGATGACATTGTAATCTGTGGTGAGAGTAGAGAGCAGGTGGAAGAGAATCTGGAGAGGTGGAGGTTTGCACTGGAGAGGAGAGGAATGAAGGTCAGTAGAGACAAGATGAAATACATGTGTGTTAATGAGAGGGAGGCAGGTGGAAAGGTGAAGATGCAAGGAGTAGAGGTCATAAAGGTGGATGACTTCAAATATCTTAGGTCAACCATCCAGAGCAATGGACAGTGTAGAAAAGAGGTGAGGAAGAGGGTGCAGGCAGGATGGAGTGGGTGGAGACGGATGTCAGGGCTGATGTGTGACAGAAGGATAGCAGCAAGAGTGAAAGGGAAGGTTTACAAGACAGTAGTGCGTCCTGCTATGATGTATGGTTTGGAGACTGTGGCTCTGTCTAAAAGACAGGAGGCTGAGCTGGAGGTGGCGGAGATGAAGATGCTGAGATTTTCGTTGGGAGTGACAAGGATGGACAAGATTAGAAACGAGCAGATCAGAGGGACAGTGAAGGTGGAGCAGTTTGGAGATAAAGTCAGAGAGGCCAGGTTGAGATGGTTTGGACATGTGTTGAGGAGGAATAGTGGACATATTGGGCAAAGAATGTTGGAGATGGAGCTGCCGGGTAGAAGGAGAAGAAGAAGAAGACTTTAATAATGCTAACTTACTTTATTAATGCTAACTTACTAACTTTATTAATGCTAACTTACTTTATTAATGCTAACTTACTTTATTAATGCTAACTTATTAACTTTATTAATGCTAACTTACTTTATTAATGCTAACTTACTTTATCAATGCTAACTTACTAACTTCATTAATGCTAACTTACTTTATTAATGCTAACTTACTAACTTTATTAATGCTTACTTTATTAATGCTAACTTACTTTATTAATGCTAACTTATTAACTTTATTAATGCTAACTTTATTAATGCTAACATACTTTATTAATGCTAACTTACTTTATTAATGCTAACTTACTAACTTTATTAATGCTTACTTTATTAATGTTAACTTACTTTATTAATGCTAACATAACTATTAATTTCATTAATGCTAACTTACTTTATTGTTAATTACTTAATTGTTAACTTATTAACCTTATTAATGCTAAATTAACTTCATTAATGCTTACATAACTAAGATGCTACCTTACTTTATTATACTACTTACTAAACACCAAATTGATTCATGTTAACATAACTATTACGTTAACTATTACCTACATTAAAGTTAACTTGAACTTTTTAATATATGCTAACTCGTTTTTGATTCTAACTTTATCAATGCTATTTTATCATGATAGTGAAGTTGGTCATCACTCAGCGCTATCATTACAGCTTTGGAGGCTTTGTGAGCGTCAGTGTTCACTGTAAGAGGATACTAAAGCTTTTATTTACATCAGTGGTCATCTGCTGAAGCAGGTCAATGCTGTAGATGCTGCTTTAACCCCGAACCCTCTCGGCTAACGAGCCACCTCTGACTGACCCGCAGTGCTGATATCCTCCGATTTTCCATCTAAAGGCCATTTTTGGTGAACTGACCCAGATATGCAGGGTTTTTGTTTGTTACAGTTTTTCAGTCTGAACAGGAGAGACGGCATCTCAGTGGAATTAATTCAGATGACATCAGTGGGAAGCATTTGAAGCCAAGTTAATCCTGTTTTTAGAGGATTTACTGAAGCACAAGCACAAAGACAAGAGCTTAACAGGAGGAGAAAACACACAATGCTACTACACACCCTCACAGAGAGACACAGATGTGAGATATTTTCAGTTCATATGACAGAGAATTCGCTGCTATGCAAACAGAAATGTCCTTTTCTCTTTTCTTCCCCTCCCCTGTGTCCTCAGTGTCCGTCTATCGAAGCTCGATTCAATGTTTATTTTATATAACACAATGTACATCATATATCCACAGTCCATAATCCTCCTAAACAAGGACTCTTCCCATGATCCTCTTCTTTGACCAGCTGCATATATGCACACTAACATACCATGCAATTACATGATATATGTACATACAGGAGGTGGACAAAATAATGGAAACCCCACATGAAAAACTCCATCAGTCATTTGAACAAAAACACCGACCATAAAGAAGCACGTTTCCAGTCATAGGCTGTAGCCCATCTGTTACAAGTGTAACAGATGGGCTACAAGTACAAGTATGTTTTTGCTGTGTTTCCAATATTGTGTACACCCCCCTGAGTAGATTCCATTCTTATATAAAGCATAATATTTAAATACATGATGTAATTACAAGTAGCTATGACTCCATGCTCTTTAAAAATAAGCCCTAAATGTAGTAGGTACAATCAAAATAAGAGTGGCCCTAGTACAAAACCCTGAGGTACACCATAAAGAAAATGACATTAACCTTTGAAATACTAAAAAAGTACTTTCTTTTTTTAAGATATGTTTTGCAAACACTCAAACTGCTCCTATATGATAAATAAGCTGGGAATATGAGCTTTAATGTGGTATTTCTTGTTATTTTGTACACCTTTATGCCATATACCTTATAACTGTAAACAACTTCAATATCTAAAATACAACCATACATGACACCCATTGCACATAAATGTAGATAATTTTGTATCTGTATTCTAAACACTGTTTCATTCTTGTACATTTGTTGAATAAAAAAGTTTATGACAAGGAACATTATAATTTTACAGTACAATAATAAAGTAATAATCTACTGTAAACTGTGTAAAATTGATTTGACCACGCTTGTGGGTTATCATTAGGCCAATGTGAAGTAAAATCAGAGTATTATAACAGTCAGCTATGGTTTCCAAGCAACATAACAGTCACAGATTATTCCATTAACAGTCAAATGGTTTTTAATACCTTGCCACATTAATGCAAAATAAACAGATTTTTCTAAATCTCTGCATGATTAAATGGTTTAAGATGTAAACAGTCATTCAGAGCGGTTTGGTGTGAAACTCTGTTCTAGATAAACTTACAGAGTCAGAATTCACAGAGGTGGTGATAGGAACCAGACGTCCATCTCTAAAAGCTCCCTCACGGAAAGCTACTACATGAAATGGTTATGAATTCACTGCCTGATGACTGAGACGCTGTTTTATGATAGTTTTGAGAAGATTTTGGCCTTAAACTCCATTCACGGTGGAGGGATACATAATATGCAGGGCGCTGCGAGGTAAAATAGTCCCCAAAGAAAACTTATTATTTCACATTTTCCATCATCAACATTCCATATAAACTCAGAAGACTTATACAGGTTCTCTCGTGATTTTGGATAGTAAATAAAATGTTTAGATTTGTGTGTAGTAAAGACATCTGAACCATTTCACATAAAAACCGCTCTGAATCACTCGGTTTACATGGCCACTCGTTAGTTATTGTTTAGTTTACTACAACTTCAATAGTGGCTCAGTCAATTAGATTTTAGAACTGAAATAATCCATTTTATCATCCAAAGTACAATCTTCACCCCTCGCCTGCCCTCAGAGAGAAATCTTCTTATGAAATGGTGGCGACGCTCCCGCGCTGGGGCAGGAGGGGTCTGTCGTGACCCATTTGGCTCATGGCGGTGTGCACCATCTTCTGCTTGATGATGGGGATCCACACAAGCCCAGTAACCAGAAACATCAGTCCCATAGACAGAAACAGGGGTCCCACCAGGTACGGCACATTGCCCACCTGAGTGAAGTACAGCAGGGACATGGCAGTGCCGGTGCCAAACACCAGCGCCCCGATTAAAATAGACAGCAGTGGCTTGTGAAAGTAGTTCCAGCGCCTTTTCACTGCCAATCTGAATGAAGTCTCTCTGGGAGGCGAAGTGGCCTCCTCTACGCTCGCCTTCCGCTCCTCGCTCAACAAGACTGACATGTTGGAGAACGTCCAGAGACTGAGATGATCAGACAGGAGTGAACAATTCAGTACAAATATTTAGTACATGCAAACTGTATTCAGTATGGTCAGTATTTAAAATTCTACTCAGTTCACACAAATTGCACCATGTATGACTGGTCAGTGTCTAAAATTCTATTCAGTACAAATATTCAGTACACACAAAATATTCTGCATGATTGGTCAGTATCGAAAACTCTATTCAGTACATACAAACTGTATTCAGTACGGCTGGTCAGTATCTAAAATTATATTCAGTACACACAAACTATTCGGTATGACTAGTCAGTATCTAAAATTCTATTCAGTACATACAAACTGTATTCTGTATGACTGGTCAGTATCTAAAATTCTATTCAGTACATACAAACTGTATTCTGTACGTCTGGTCAGTGTCTAAAATTATATTCAGTACAAATATTCAGTACACACAAAATATTCCGCATGATTGGTCAGTAACTAAAACTCTATTCAGTACATACAAACTGTATTCAGTACGTCTGGTCAGTGTCTAAAATTATATTCAGTACAAATATTCAGTACACACAAACTGTATTCAGTATGACTGGTCAGTATCTAAAACTCTATTCAGTACAAATATTCAGTACACACAATCTGTATTCTGTATGACTGATCAGTATCTAAAATTCTATTAATTACAAATATTCAGTACACACAAACTGTATTCTGACTGGTCAGTATCTAAAATTCTATTCAGTACAAACATTCAGTACATATAATCTATTCAGTATGACTGGTCAGTACTTTAAAATTCTATGCAGTACAAGTATTCAGTATACACAAACTGTATTCTGTATGTTTGGTCAGTACGTAAGCATTCTATTCAGTATGCCCAGACACTATGTATAAATTCTATAAATGCAAAACTTCTATTCCACTGGTCAGTACCCAAACATTCTATTTAGTGCAACTTGCCAGTGTCTAAAACTCTATTCAGTACACTCAAACTGTATTCTGTACAACGGGCCAGTACCTAAACATTCTATTCAGTATGACCATACACTATGTAAAAATTCTATAAATGCAAGGAAAATTTAGTACAACTGGTCAGTATAAAAAATATTCATTAAAACTGGTCAGTACATAGACATTCTATTCATTATGATGGAACAATGCCTAAACATTCTATTTAGTGAGACTGGTCATTACTTAAAAATTCTAGTCAATGTGACTGGTCAGCATCCAAATGTTCTTTTCAGTGTGACTGGTCAATACTTAAACATTCTGTTTGGTGCACTCACTAAATATTATTTGTACAAATGCAACATGAATTCATTTCAACTGGTCAGTATATGAAAATTCTATTCGCTACAGTCACTGGCCAGCACACAAACATGAGTGACCAGTACGTATTATTCTATTCAGTGCAACTAGTCAATACATAAATTCTATCATCAGTATGACTGGTCAGCATATAAATATTCTATGTAGTATGACTGGTCTGTACATAGTCACGAGTGACCAGTACATGTTATTCTATTCAGTGTGACTGGTAAACACATAACTATCCTTGATTTTATTCAAAGTGACTGGTCAGTGAACAATCATTCTATTCATTACAACTGGGCAGTGTCTAAATATTGTTCAGTGCATCTGGTCAGTCCCCATCGCCTTCCACAGTGAATATTCTTGTCCACATGGCTGTATTTAAAACTACATGTATTATAAACAACCTACAGCTGCCCATGATGTGCAAAGTTACTTACTCAAACGTCAGTGGCCCATAAAAAGGGGTTCGGAGAGGATCCTGCTGGCTCTGTGTGGACGCTCGGTGCCGTATATGCTGAATAAATGCAGCAGGATGAGGCCACACCCCGGCTGGGTGACTCTTTAAACATCTGTCCACATCTGGCACGAGGTCAGCAACATGCTGTCCTATTTGTGCTTCAAAGAGAGCTGCGATTAAAGCCGTAAATCTCTGGACTGTTTAGATGAGCAACAGGTCAGACTGGAAAGCTTTTTTTAACAGGGCACATCATCAGAAGTAGAGCCAGTGATGCTACTGCACCTCTAATATGGGGTTAAATGGCAAAATACATCATATAAACATATAACTGATGATGCAAAAACGGGAACAGGTGTGATACAATCTGTAAACTCTTCTCAAGATGGTTCTTTAAGGGTTCTTTAGTGAAGAAAAAGGTTCTATATAGAATCATGAACACAAAAAAAAAAATCCTTTGCATGATGAAAGGGTTCCTATGTGCTATAGGTGGTTCTATATAGAAAAGGGTTTTGAAAAGGGTTCTACCACTGTTTACAATATCAAGCTTCTAACAACAGAAGAACCCTTGTCAAAAAGGTTCTATACAGACGCATCAACAGCACATTCTGAAGAACTGTCACGATGCAAAGAACCCTTTTACCATGCAAAGGGCTCTTTGGGTTTTGTCCATGGTTCTATCTAGAACCTTTTTCTTCACTAAAGAACCATCCTCTTTTAAAAGGTAGGCGTGTCTGATAAATCGACCAGTATTATGTGGCCATTACGCAATACACATCAATTTACTACCTACTGACCAAACTCTTGCATGCACTAAATCTAATATACATATATTAGCAATAATATTATGACCATCCTTGTTTCTACGCTCAGTCCATTTTATCAGCTCCACTTACTGTATAGGTGCACTTTGTAGTTCTACAGTTACAGACTGTAGTCCATCTGTTTCTCTGATACTTTGTTAGCCCCCTTTTACCCTGTTCTTCCGTGGTATGGACCCCCATGGACCCTCAGAGAGTAGGTATTATTTGGGTGGTGGATCATTCTCAGCAGTGACACTGATGTTGCACTGGTGCAAGTTGACCAGACCGAAATAACTGAATGTACCACTTTAATCCCGGCACTCAATTTAAACATCTTGTTGACTGACATGCTAATAATTATCAACAATGTTCCACCAGGTAACACACTTAAACATTGTGCTTCAAACGTTCTTTAGTGAAGAAAATGGCTCTATATAGAACCACGATCATTCAAATAACCCTTTGCATAAATAAAGGGTTCGTTGCATCATGAAGGGGTTCTTCAGATTGATGGAGAATGCTGTATATGGTTCTCTACAGCTCCAAAAAAGGGATCTTACATTATCATAACAATAGAAGAACCCTTTCCAAAAAGGTTCTGCATAGAACCATGAACATTGAAAGAACCCTTTCATCATCTGAGAGTTCGTAATATAGAACAATATACAATACATTCTTCATCAAACTGAAGAACTAGTTCATGATGGCTTATGGCGTTCATGATCCCATATAAACCATTTTCTTTACTAAAAAACTCATTTTAAGTATGCAACACAAAGTTCTACAGATCTCTGCATAATTAAATGGTTGAGATGTAAACAGGAGTTATTCAGAGCAGTCTGGTGTGACACACTCGGTTCTTAAGAGTCAGAATTGTTCAGAGTGGTGTTGACCGAAACCAGATGTCCACCTCTAAAAGCTCCCTCACAGAAAGTTTTATGATAGTTTTGAGGAATTTTGTCTTTCATGGTGGAGGGATACATGCAGAACATTGTGTGGCAAAATAGTCCCCAAAGAAAACGTTTTTCAAACAGATTTCAAACTGGAAAAAACAGATTTTCCAGTGTTTTCCATCAACATTCCATATAAACTCAGAAGACTCGTGTAGGTTCTCTGGTGGTTCTGTTTAGTAAATAAAATGTCTATATTAGTGTTGCAGTCATGGCGACCCCTGGTTCCCATCACCACCACTATAAAGACATCTGAACCATTTCACACCAAACCGCTCTGAATCACTCTGTTCACTGAATTCCTCAATTAAAGAAAGTCAGTCCATGCAACAGTTATCATATAATTTCTCCAATTTAATATTTTATTGTCATAGAACTTGCTTTAATAACATGTGAGCACGCTCGTGCACTTCGCAGGAACGCTATGGGAAGAGAAACCCAAAGTGTGTAGAAGCAAAGGGAGACGCACAATATCAACATTTTGGTTTCAACTGGTTAATCATTTCAAAACTTCTTTACTTTCTGTAACTTATTCTCTTTATTCGGTACACAAGCAAACTGGTCCACATCTTTATGGTATCTGCTGCCTCTGTATTTCTCTTAGAAAGAAGAAAAAAATGAAATAAAAAAAATAAAAAAAAAAAAAAAAAAAATCACTGCTGGGAAAAAAAAGCTGCATCTCTTGCAGACTGTATCTCAGAGGCTGGTGAGGTGAGGAAAAGGTCATAAAGGGGGCAACCCTAAACAACATGGCATCGCTGAGCTCTCAATATGAGAAAGCTGACATGTGTGGACTGATTGTTTTTATTTAATTTGCTTAAAAAGAGATTTTTAGAGAAGTTTTTTGTTTTTGTTTTTTTTTTGTGTGTTTTTTTTTCTGTTTTAAACGCTGGTCTTCGGGAGGCAGGGAGGTTGTGCGAATCGTGTTGCTATGGCAACACCCACCTCTTCGCCTCCTTCAGCTGTTCCACAACAACCATGCAGTGTGTTCAGTCCTTCTCTGGAACCAGCTTCAACACTTTCCCAATGGCGATGGTCTTCCCTGCAGGGAAAAACAACCACACTTCTCAGCACAACGATGCAAAGTACAGCGCTGGTAAAATACAACCGTTATATTATTATGCAAAAACATTTATCTTCAGTTTTATGGAAAGGTTCGAGCGCCCTCAGTCAAATTCCATGTTTTGTTGACTAAGTGAAAGTAACCAAATCATTTACAGAGACAGAGATTTTAATACAGTTACTGTTTATTTGCTGAATTTAACAATTTATGATAAAAAAAATAAAAATGTAAAAATGTGGCCTGTGCCAAAGTTACAGTACATTTTTGCAGAAATATTTAAGCATGTTCTCTGTAGGTGACGTAACCTACCTTCACTTAGAAAAATCAACAAAGCATAATTTGATCAGGGGTGTTTAGACTTTTGTAAAGCAGCTTTAATCGGAAATGTTTAATTAGGTCTCCTAAAAGAAGAGCTCTGACGGAGAAAGAAAGTCACCAGGGACGACGCAGTACTCGGACAGCTGATCGAGAGATTGGAAATGCTTTAGGGAACATAATAAGAATTACGTCAGAGGTTTCATGGGTGAATCTTTATTTTGGGAAAATCCTCCAATAAGTAGGGAAGAAGGATAAATACCTGCTCAAAATATCCTTGGTAGCCAGTAAAAAAGATCATAAGAAAATGGATGCTGCAGGACCACCTCCATCATAGATATAAATTGACTGTGCCATTTGTTCAATGTAAAGATTTGCGTTTTGTTACAAATGGAATATTGCGCAATTGAGTGGATGCCGCTGTTGTCGAAAACAAAACCTTGTATCTCTGGTTTTTGTCGTTTTCAGTTTTCGACATGATTAAAAATGCATGCTGCCCTTTACATTGTGTGCGATTTTCATGATGAATGGACCAAAAGAATGGCCCAAAATTACTTGGAAAAAAGTCTGCTTCCATTCACTTACATTAAAAGAAAAGCAAACTTTCCTTTTCCTGCAGTTCTCATTTTGGGGATGCTGGGTTTTTGTTACTACAGCAGCAATTTGTAAAAAGTGTATGAAATATGACTTAATATGATTACTGTGTAACCCTTATTGTCTGTAAAATGGTCCAAAACACTGGCTCATTAAAACACACCTGATTCAGCTTATTAGGTAATTAGCAAGACTTTCATGACATAAATTCAGAGCATTAGATGAGGTTAAATGCTGATCTCCGCAGCATTTTGGCCTGGAATATCCCCGGTTTGACACGCCTGGCCTAGACAATCTTTGTATACATTTGGGATAAGAGGGGAAATGGTGTGAATGTGTGTTTTAACTTAACATCTGTATATCTGATTTCCCAAAAAACTGTCTGAGCTAATCAGCATTTGGGTAACTCAGGTTTCCTTATTTTAAGACATGAGTGTCATGAGCCATTCTGGTGCTCCAGCTCCAGAGAGCAGGACATTATTTTTTAAGAATATTTTCGAAAACAGGACTGACCTTCGTCTCTCAGGGTGAAGCGACCCATCTGGGGAAAATCTTTAAAGGTTTCAAGGCAGATGGTCCCAGCGGTTCTGAGGCGGGCAATGCACACCTGGTCCTGTTTGACAAAGCGAGGCCGCGTCTTGCTCTTCTCGCCCGTTTTCTTGTCTACCAGACAGATTAAGGCCTGCAGGAGAGACACAGGACATCAATAACCACAGCACTACATAGCAACGTACACATGGGATGAGCCAGAACATTTGTTCATTCAAATAGCCAGGAAAGTTAGGAATTTTCATATGCAAATGAGCTTCTCAATCATTCTACATTCTCATGAGAACCATGAGCTGCCTCATGAGCTGAACCATGAACTCGTAGAGCTCAGTCTTGTGTTTTGTTCAGTTTCTAATCTAATTTAGTCCACAGAAGGACTACTGCAGCCACCTAAAGGCTACCGCAAGCCGGACGAGAAGCTCCACACCAGCAGATGATCTCTCTTTGGTGCTGGGCAGCAAAAAAGCACAGAGCACAGATACAGCACAGTAAGTGTTGCAGAAAAGCACCAATAACATCAAAATTGAGCTCATTTTACACTCCACTTGCTCAGATTTATTGTGATGAAAAATTTATTACATGATGCTAAAAGTATCAGGTCTCTGCACAAACAACGTTTTCTGAGATTCAAGTTATCAGATGAAATTCCATGTGACTATTTTAAAAACTATAGATTGCCTCTTTTCTCTGTAAAAACTTTTTGAAAAGTTTCTTTTAAAAATTCTTTAATAATCTGGATATCAAATTAAGTGACCCTTATTAGTCGAAAAACAAGGAAATTTCACCTCTGTGCAATCTAACCTATCCGTGCAGTGAAACACCACATACACACTAGGGGTTCAGTGAGCACACTCGCTCAGAGCGGTGGGCAGCCCTATACACAGTGCCCGGAAGCAGTTTGGGATTAGGCGCCTTGCTCAAGGGCACTTCAATCACGTACTGTTGGCTCAGGGGATCAAACTAGCAACCGATCCAGCCCACGACTGTCCCCATACAGGCAATGACAAAGATACTATCTATTGCCAAAAACATCACATATCAGATCAAATGTAAACATCTGTCCAATGCGAAACCGCTACGTCTCTGATGTGTGTGTCCGTTAAATGTTCCCACATACAGATCTGCAGAGAACAGATGTTCACAGCTGACCTGATATTAGATGTGTTTGGCTACTGAGCTGACGAGAGAACATCATTTGGGTGATTAGAGATACATGCAGGAAAAATATCAAATACTGGCCCACATTTCCCATTTTTTCTGTGCATCCCCAAAACTAACCCTAACCCTATCCCACAAAAAAAAAATTGTGTGAACAGTTTGTGTTTTTCTGTTGGTCTTGTCAAGTTTTTTACTTCTTATTCTCCAGGGTATATTTTGGGTCATAAATGTGCTACTTTTTCAGTTCTTCAGATAATTTCCTTTCAAACAAGTGCAAATTATTCTAAAATTCTGAACAAAGAGCAGAACCACAACTCAAAGAGCTGTTAGAAGCTTTACCGTGATTTGAACCTCCTCGATGCAGGTATGAATGTGCAGAACGGCATTGTAACCCGGACAGATGATGGATTTGTGTTCAATGATGACTATCTGTGAAAACAAGCAAATAAAAACAAATGAGGAACAGTAAATGTAATTTGTTACTGTACTTAAGTACTTTTTTTGTGTATTTGTACTAAATTTTTTCCATTTGTTTAGTTTTTACTTTCACTCCAGTACATTTCAAAGTCAAATATCTTACTTTTTACACCACTAGAA
Source organism: Pygocentrus nattereri (assembly GCF_015220715.1). Classification (NCBI taxonomy): domain Eukaryota; kingdom Metazoa; phylum Chordata; class Actinopteri; order Characiformes; family Serrasalmidae; genus Pygocentrus; species Pygocentrus nattereri. The sequence continues at coordinate 24,745,887 of NC_051224.1, forward strand.
TTGTTCCTTTGGGTTTATATGTGTGAATAAAAACATGTCAAAATGAAAGAATCGCAAAGCAAGAACACCAATCAGGGCACAGCGGTCACTTTGTTTTGAGCTTGTTTTGACCTGTTGGTCATACCGACCCAGTGCAGCACTCGGTTCAACGTCAGCGCAGCAGCGTAAAATTTTGGGAGAGTCTATTCAACATAAATGATGAACTAACCTAACTTTGTGTAAATAGAGCACAGTATAGAAATATGGACACATATGCAGTCGTGACTGATGCCGCTTTTTACTGAATTTATACAAACACTTTCATTTTATAGTAAATTAGTCTGGGCTGGTTTATGTTTATGAACAGAGACCTACAGATCAACATAGTAAAGGAGCTCATTTGTGATCCTGAGTTTAAAGCCAGTTTTTATGCAACTTAACCAAGTTGCTAATAAAACTTAAACTGAAATTTTGCTTGTTCGCAAAAAAGTTTCCACAGCCACTTGGTTCTACCCAAGTAGAAATCAGCATCAGACTAATAAATGACATTCTATTAAAAGACTGATTTACCAAGAGTGACACTGGAGTATTTTCACCTAAAATGAGTTCATGAAGCGAGTCTTGTTACAAAAATGTTAACAGGACATTAGAGTCATCTTTTAGTACTTTTACTTTTGATACTTAAGCACATTTGAAGGCAAATGCTTTTGTACTTTTACTCAAGTGGAGGTCTAAAGGGAGGAACTTCTACTTTTACTGGAGTAATATTTTACCTTGCGTCTCTCTACTTTAACTCAACTAGATGGTTTGTGTACTTCGTCCACCACCGCAAGTACCACAAGCTGAAAACCATGGATATCTGAACACCAGAAATGAATGACTGCCCAGTTCTCATCCTCCAGGACTTCACAGCAGTAACTCTTACCTGGGCGTCAAAGGTGCGTCCGGAGTGGCAGAGGCTTTCAGCGGTGCAGAGGATGAAGCCTGGCAGGATTTCTTCTTCCTCAATGCCTTTCAGGCGAATCTTCAGGTTCTCTCCAGGACCTGCATCGTCCGTCTCCACGTCATCGGAGAGCAGGCTCAGAACCTCCACAGTGTGCTACACAACAAAGGAAAAATAGAACAATTGTCTACAGCAGGAGGCCAAGATAACAGGCTTTTCCCCCCCGAAGCTCACTCATAACATTCACATAGTCTGGGTTAATATCCCAAAAGCAGTCAAATTTTATTTTATATGAGCATTTTCCAACCTCTCTATCTTATAATTTATTATGTTGTTTTTGTTACTGTGATCTATGCAAATAAATGGCGTTCTGACTGGCTGTTCCTGTATTGTGCCTCAGGCTGAAACACACTTTATAATAGACCACTGTAGTCGTGTTGTCATTTTGTAGTTGGCGCCATGCTCTCATGCCCATATTAGGAACTCTGGATCTGAGCTCCATTTCTCTATGGCTAGAATGAACAGGGTTTTTGAAAAATTGCCTCTATCGATCCCCATGTTAAATAAAAATGTTCAGAACCCGATTGTTCACAGGACAAAACCTTTCTTCTCTCAAATACCGCTGTATCCTCTGAATTACGAGTTGAAATATAAATATTGCTACACATGAGCTAAAGCTACTGCGCACTGAATTGACATCATTAGACTGGCAGCCTCCTTAAGCCGGTTTTGTCAGTGTACATTTCTGTGTTCAGACTGAGGACAGATGTCCAGAAGAAAACCAGCAGGTTTCCCTGCAGTTCTCTATTCTTCATCTGATTGCTCACTGAAACACAATGGATCTCTCCTTTTGGTGATTTGAAAAGATCTACAAACGAATCTGCACTCGGGTTAATACAGTACAGAATCAGTTTACTATCACTGCTCACCCCCCGATAAACTGATTTAGGCTCTCAGACTATCCTCATTATTATTTTAATGCTGGTAACACTTTCCCAGGACATTCGCTAGCTTTGTTTGACTTTTCCTGTTCCACCTTAAGTGGTGCAGCAGTTACGTTCTACCCAGAGGTTTTATTTACACATATACCTGTAATTATGTGCTACAGTAGAAGATTTCGATAAGGCAGCACAGCTCGTCAGAGCACCAGCTCAGCCCACCTTAGTTTTGTGTATATTAATGACTTCAAATTGATGGGCAGTAGCTTTAGCTCACATGTAGCATTATAGTACTTCGTATTATTATTATACATCCCTTACAACTCGTACAAAATGCAGCACCACGCATCCTAACAAAAACAAAAAGAGAGCTCACACCAGGCTGCTTGTATCATTCAGGATAGATTTCAAGGTTCTGCTACTAGTCTTCAAAGCTCAAAACAACTTAGCACCTGCTTACATCACAGAGTGTCTGTCTGTTTATGTACCGGCACATGATCTAAGATTTGCAGATAGTGACCTTATACAGATACCCTCTGTAAAATACAGAAAACGGAGAGGCCTCTTTCAGTTATTATGCATCTATACTGTGGAACCTTTTATTAGACAATCAAGCTCAGTGCTTACTTAAGAAGCACCTAAAAACCTCTCTTTAAACTAGCATTTAACTAGTAAATAGTAATAAAAACTGAACGTTCAGTGGTGTTTATCTTGTCGTTTAATCTTCATTTTCTTCTGATTGAAATTAAATACTAATGATCTTTTCTATAACTATGTTTTATCAACTGTCTGTAAAGCACTTTGAGCTGCCACCGGCATGAGTGAGTTACATAAATAAATTATTATTATTATTATTATTATTATTATTATTATTATTATTATTATTATTATTATTATAGAACTACAGTATTTAATGATCTTGTAATTCGGAGGATCCAGTGGTATTCGGGAGAAAAATGTTCACAGGGAACATTCTGAACATTGTCATTTAACGATGGGGGCAATAGAGCTGATTTTTTTCATTCTGGCCATAGAGAAACGGAGCTCGGACCCAGAGTTCCTAATATAGGATGAACGAGGACTACAGAATGACGCAACTACAGTGGTCTATTTCAACATAAATGGGCGGGCCTAAACTGTTAAAGCCTGAATAGGTGGATATATTCAAAACATATACACATCACAATTTTACTCAAACAATACATCAAACTCTTTCAAAACGAGCAAAGAAAATCATTTTTCCATCATTTATCCTATAATCCTTAAATAACAAGTATAACTTGAGGTAAGTGTATGATTTATGAACACAGCTTGGATGATGCTAATTAGTAGTATATAAACCTCTATTACTCCACACTGTAACATGCAGAGTAAATTACTGAACTAGAGAGCTGAACAATGCTATTCTGGGACTGGTGCTCATGTTGGGTGCGATTTATCGTGGATGTACGTACCCTGTTGGGCATCATTACGAGCTGCTGGGCTTTACTGATGGACCCTGACTCCAACTTCCCCAAAACCACAGTGCCCATGTCCTGAAGGAGAAAAACAACCCCATTTAAAACAACTTTCACAAGAATAATTTACCTTAAACACACATTACATCACAGCTGAAAATGCATCTCAGACAGATAAACCCATGATCTGTTGTCCAACCTTGTATTTGTCTACAATCGGTAACCTCACTGGGCCTTCGCTGGATCTGTTGAAATTTGGCAAACTGTCCAGATGTGGAATGAATGGTAACCCTCTGTAAACAGACACACAAAAATACATTCACATTATTAACAACGATTTTGTTGGATGTCTGTAGTTAGTCATAGGAAAGATTTGAAACTCTCCTATTCTGTATTTTCTGCAATTCACTATTTTGCAAACATTTAATGATAAATGAACGAAAGGAAATTTTGAAAATGGAACCAAATCTAAGTAATTAGTAGATCTTAAAAACACTATTGGTATCTGCTATTAATAATTAAGCAACTACAACAAATTAATTGATACCCATTATAAATTCAATAACCACTATGAATTGCTACAGCATCTACAATAAATTATTCAACAACTATGGATTATTCAGAATATACTTATGAATTATTCAGCATCTAATATAAATTACTGAATTGTTCAGTATCTACTGTATAAAATTATGTAAAATTATGCAGAGTGACAATAATTGAACCCTTAGACTTCCAGAAGTTAAATATATAAATATGTTGAGTTTAATTTGTCTTTTAAACAGTGCTCCACTTACGTGTACCAGGTGCAGTGCTCAGCTGGTTCCTTCAGGTTGGCCCCGGTCAGTCCTGAGCACGGCATGAAATGAATGTCTTTTCTGGGATTGAACCCGACCTTCTTCAAAAATGGCACCAGTTTCTCCTTACATTCCTCATATCTGGATAAGCAGTGCAAAGTTTCCTGATCAGCTACTTAATTATAAAAGTAACATCCAGAAGAGCAAACCTCTGACCTCACATGCTGATTATGGATGATGACAGAAAACCTTCAATATGCCATCATGGATTTGTTATCAGTACACAAATAATCAACAGGAAGAGTTAGGGGCAGTCGTGGGCTGGAGGTTAGGGAACTGGCCCTGTGACCAGAAGGTTGCCGTTTCGATCCCCAGTGCCGACAGTCCATGACTGAGGTGTCCTTGAGCAAGAACCTAACCCCCAGTTGCTCCCTGGGCACTATGGATAGGGCTGCCCACCGCTCCGGGCAAGTGTGCTCACTGTCCCCTAGTGTATGCATATCACTCACTTAGCGGTGGAATATATTTTTATTTTAGATTTTTAAAATAGAAAATCTTAAATTAAATACTTTGGCAAATAAATGACTGCACATTTTATTAAATATTATAAAATGCTCCAAAAGGATAAACTCATCTGCTCTCACTGTAACAAACTCAAATGTAAAACATCTGTGTGTTTGTGTTTTGTTATTGTTTGTGTGTCTGTTCAATTCAATTTAAACATTTTCTCTCTGAGGGAAAAGGTTTTTTTTTTCCTAACTTCGCTGCACATTCTCTCTTTGTTGCTTTTTATTGTTTGCATTTTCCTTCTTTACTGTACCTTTTTGTGCAAATAAATTTTTAAAAAATGCTGAATTGATCTATTTGAGTCAGCTCATCTATACGCATGTTAACACCACAACAAAATCTTACAACCCAAAAGCAGACAGAAAGCCATGCAGGAGGCACATAAACAAACCCACACCCAACACACAGGCTGTGATCAGTGGCCCCTTATTATGGATAACCTTGGGCTCACCTCTCCAAACTCCAGTTCACAGTGGGGTCATCCATTTTGTTCACTAGAACAATCAGGTGTTTGACCCCTGCGGTTTTAGCCAGCATGGCGTGCTCTCGCGTCTGGCCTCCTTTCTCAAATCCCGTCTCAAACTCGCCTTTCCGCGCCGAAATCACCTGCACAGCAGCAGAAAAGCAGAGTCAGTGTTCAGTGTACTGTATCAAACTCTGTCCATGTGTAACCGAATGCTGTAATCCTCACTGAACTGGCATGTGCAAATGTTTAATCAGGCAGATACATGACATTTGCATTCAAACAGCTCCCTCTACTGACTGCTACAGAGCTGAAACACTAGTGACCAGAGCTCAGAGGGGGAAATGAACACAAAAGATACTGATAAGTCTGAATGGAGAGATTTATTAACTATGAATTTCTCAGTACTCACTACGAATTATTGTGTCTACAATTAATTATTTAGCATCTACCATGAAGCCTTCAGGGTCTATCATGAATTACTCAGTGTCTAATATCAATTCTTCAATAACAACTATGAAGCCCTCGGTATCCATCACAAAGTCCTCGGTATCTACTTTATTCAGTAAGGCTATGAATTATTCAGTACCTACTATAAATTACTCAGTATCTACCATTAATTATTCATTATCTACCATTAATTTTTTAGTAACTATGAATTATTCTGGATCTTTTATAAATTGCTCAGTATCTACCACAAATACCTTAGCAACCACCATGACTTTACCACTATCCATTACCTACTATGAATTGCTCAGGATCTACAATGAATTATTCAGAATATCCACATTCTGTGATCACTCATAGCTGTTACAGACACACTAATCATTCACCAGAAGGAGAATAACGTAAAGCGTGGAGAACAAAAACAGACTAAGTCTGAACAGAAAAAAGTATCAAATAAATATCCAATTTACACAAAGCCCTCTGTAAACACATCCCAAAAATGTTCTTTCAAAGCACAAGTCTTTATTACAGTTGCACAGGCTTGTTGAGGTGGTTTAGGAGACGGTGTGATGTGACATGTTTTTGACAACTGATGTGATCAGCTACACAGTGAAGTTTTTTGCATTTTATAGCTTAAAGTAAAACGCGAAACATGCTTCACGAAAGGACACAAATGCAGACGCTTCGACCTACGCAGAAGGGGTTTCACGTGTAGCAATCTGAGCGCTAAAGCAGGGGGCGCTATGATGACAGCCAAGCCTGACCAAGCAGTCTTTTATCACCCCCTACAGCAACGTCGTAATGCATGCCGAGTTTGTTCGTGTCCTTCTTTGAAGTACGTTTTGGGCCATAGTCGGATCCTTAGTTTTTTAGTTTAAAACTAAAAATACAATTCTGTATTATAAAATTCCTTTAATCTACAAAGTGAAAGTGAGTGTGGTTTAAACCAAAAATGGTAATGGAGTTACTGGAAGTGGATGTATTTAACACAGAACATAGTAATTAGATAGTAAAAACAGCCAATCAGCAGCCTAGATTTTGGATCAAGCGCACTTGGGCTACATTTGCACAGCAGATAAAAGTGACCCAAATCTGTTTTATGTTCACAATGTATTTTAAATGTGATCTGTATGTGACATCAGTCTGAACAGATCAGCTCCTAAACTGACCCCCATGCGCAAAAGAACAGAGTTTCATCAGGAGGCTCGTCCAGAGGTAAACAGTCGTGACGGCCAGTGAACACCAGCCACTCTCGGAGCTTTCAGTTTCTTCTACGCCAGCGATTATGAAGTTCCAGTGGTTGACAGCTGGACTCGTCACCCACAATGTGTTCAAGTTCACCGTAAAAAGGGCATATTATTCGGCCATGGTCCCTTCTTTCATTCGTGTCCTCAGATTCTTTAAACTGCTCTCTGGCGCTGCAGCCTCGTCTCCTCCGGCCACGTTCGGCTGTTTCATTAAAAAACCTCTTCAAACACGGAAACGGCTGCGATGAGTCTCTTCTCATTTTTTTGGTACATAAACATCAGCCTAAATATTTGAGCCTCAGCAGCGCGAAATTATGACGAATGTTGAGTTGGACTGACATAAAAGTCGCATGAATTCCGATCTGGCTGTTCAGACTGAGTCGCATTGCTGCAGATCAGATACAGATCGGATTTCAGTTCCACATATGAAAGCATCGCAAATTGGAATTGAAAATGTCAGATTCAGTGTGTTTATCTGTTCATACTGACACACATCTGTGTCACATATGAAGGAAAAGATTGGATTTGGCATTGTTCACATGTTCTAGTACCCCAGTTATAAAGTAATAGTTGCATCTTTGCTCACCAGCACAGCCAAGTCGGCTTGCGACGCCCCGCCGATCATGTTGGGGACGAAGCTTTTGTGGCCTGGAGCGTCCAAGATGGTGAAATGTTTCTTCTCCGTCTCGAAGTACGCGCGGCCCACCTCCACCGTTTTACCCTTATCTCTCTCCTCCTGGTTCGTATCAAGGGCCCATGAAAGGTACCTGAGAAAAACAAAGGGAGCAAAGCATCAAACCTGCATCAAAGCACTCATATTGCCCCCTACACTTCCTGTAGAGTATTACAGTCTGTCAGAGTGACTGTGTGGCTCATATGAACATTATAGAGCACTTATTAAATGAAACAGTAGAAGCCATAATTGCCCCCTATACTTTCTATAGTGCATTACAGTCTGTCAGAATGACTGTGTGGATCATATGCACATCTTATTTTAGAGCTCTTAAACAAGTCAAATAATTAATTGCAACTAATTGCGGGAGAACACAGGGTGAAAATAACTGGAAACTACATATACATTATATTTTTATATATATATACACACACACACACACACACACACACACACACACACACACACAACTTATATATATATATAAAATGTTTTACCACGAACAGTCAGTTGCTTATCTGTGCAGACAGACAGACAGATACAAGACAACATACTTAATGAAGTGCCCAGTCAGAGAGTGTGTGTGTTATATTTATTTACACAGACACATTTTATAAAAAATTACCAAGTTTCTCTGTTCTTCTCCTTGGCCTCCCTCTCATACTTCTCCAGAGTCCGTTTGTCCACCATGCCAGTCAGATACCTGCGAGAGAGGAGCAAAACCAGGGCCATGAGAAAAGCCCACACAGCAGCCCACAAATATACAACACCAGCAACGGACTACTCACATGATCTGTCCTCCAATGGTCGACTTGCCAGCATCTGGAAGGACAGGAGATAAGGAGGTGAGCGAGGAGAGATAAGGAGACTGAACTGAGTTTAAACTGTTTTGACCAGGACAGACAGAGATATGAACATATTAAGAGACGTTATGAGGTCAGAACTACAATAAATCCACAAGCTACATTGTGCCACTGGAACCAGGAAAAAGAAGCTTAATGAAGACTGAGTTTATGAGCTTCCTCAAACACAGGGGGTGGGGGTTGGGAGATACCCATCTTATGCTGACTTGGTGATTCTACTACTGCTACTAGTGATACTACTAATAATTATTATAATGATGATAATAATAATTATTTGGATAACATGCACTGAAACAATTTACAGCTTTTAGCCTTTACTTAATGCCTTCAAAAAAGACATGTAAATGAGCTCTACTCTGACTGGCTGCTCCAAGCTAAGTCCAAGCTAAAGACTTCCTTATAGTTTCAACAAGAATGTGTGGGGCTAACCTGTAGGCTGAATAAGTCAATTAAATATATATTTAATTCAGAAAGATTCAATAGTCCAGTTTATGACCTCACAAATACATGAAATCCGAAACAAAATTCTAGCAGCTTATATCCGGACGGGGGGAGCGAAAGGGATGTTTTGAACCATTTTGAATGTTTTGTTTACACACTAGTTTCAAAATATTTAAAGAAACAAAAATAGAAGAAACTAGGTTTTCCATTAAAGGGGCCCTTTAATAACAACTGAGACTTATAATCGCCTCTATATCCTGCTGCTTTCCAGTTTAATGATAAGTTTGTATGGACTATAATTCAACAGTAAGTGTCCTCACAAAACCACAATAAACAATAACACAGCCTGCAGGTAAACAAACCCTGCAAATTTCACAAAATCAGCATCACTTACAAAATATTTGTCAAGGCTGTTTTAATGCATTTTGTTAGGCAAATGTTTTCCAATATGGTATCACTGCCTCTTGATCCCTGACCCGCATTAATCTCAAAAGACACAATTCATATCAATCATCACTCTCCTGCCCTTATTATGGGATATCTTTACCGCAAACATCACCATAAGCCTCGTCCTGCTAGAACATAGAGGTTATGATTAACAAAACAAGAACTCATCATCTGTTTCATCTCAAAACCTACAAGGAAAGGGATCATAAGATTAAGTGACCCTTATTAGTCCCACAACGGGGAAATTCCACCTCCGCATTTAACCCATCTGTGAAGTGAAACACCACATACACACTAGTAAGCACACACACACACACACACACACACACTAGGGGGCAGTGAGCACACTTGCCCAGAGCGGTGGGCAGCCCAATCCGCAGCGCCCGGGGAGCAGTTGGGGGTTAGGTGTCTTGCTCAAGGACACCTCAGTCATGTGCTGTCCGCTCTGGGGATCGAACCGGCGACCTTCCGGTCACGAGGCTGGATCCCTGACCTCCAGCCCACGACTGCCCCATCTTCAAATGTATCGAGGCTGAATGAGAGGTTAATGAAGCTATAACCTAAACGTCTGTGTTGAACCATCATGTCGTCATCGTTAAAATGACATTAACATCAGACCTTACCTGGTTGTTTTAAACCATTTGAAAATGGCAACTGCACTTAACTTCACATTACATCTAATGAGAAATGGACCAAAGAAATGTTCCCAAACCAGCTGTATGCAAATGTTTGTGATCCATGTTTTCTGACCATGTTGTTTTTTTTCTTTCAAAGTGAAAATAAAGTAACAAATTATCCGCAGGGATCATACTTGCACAGTTTCTATTTATACAACAGTTAGTTCATACCCTACAAGCTGGTTGGTTAAGAGGCGTTCTAACTGTGCTGTTATTTCACTATAACATGGTTTTTCACAAACACCTTATCACGCCACTGAGATGCCATTGCTAAGCAACGACTTTCAGCTGTAGGAGACGCTCAAGCCATTTGAACGTTTTTACTTCTTATTCTGCCACAAACAGAAAACAGACACTTTCAAGATCACATTTGACCAACAGCCGATTTGGTCTGACTCCGCAGAGGAGACGACACTAAATTCCCAAACTGGCATCACCACTGAGCAGCTTTACAGCCAGCAGCTGTGACAGAAGAACAGCTAAACAACTTGGAATCAGCCAGAAATGAACCCAGTACCATTCACCAAACACGCCTGATCTTCAGAATCTGACCAAATCAGACTGAGCCAGAAAACTGACGAAATAAAAAAGAAAAAACAAAGAAAAAAGCTGCTCAGTGGTGACGACAGTTTGGGAAATTAGTGTAAGGAGCTGGAGAACGAACTGCCGGCTGAGCAGCAAGTGGGCAGAACGCATTACTCTGATGTAGCAACAAGCTGCTTGTTAAGGAGCTATAATTTGGAGGAAGGAACTGAACATTAATCGCCGTGATCACAACCCAGTTTATTAATTTCTTACTTTATCTAACTGTTGTATAAAAGCATTAGAACACTCAAGGAGTGTGTTATCACCAAAAACATCATGGCTGTGACGATCTACGGTGACCAAATCACAGCTGTGATGTTATTTACTGTCTCCTGTGTTCTACTGCTCAAATATTTGCTTAGTTTAACATAAAAGCGGTTTCGTTTTTCTTAACGCTCTCTGGAAATAAACAGTAATTGTGAGTTAAAATGAAGTGTGTTCCCTGTAGAGGACGTTTTAACCTATTTTTACATAGAAAAACCAACAAAATGAAAGTTCACCAGGGGTGCATAAACTTTTGTATATGACTGGAGCACATCATTCAATTCATGTAACGTAAACAGAACACTTCTATGTTCTATGGTTAAAAAGTTACTTTGGCTCATTACAGTATAAATTATTTAGAATAATTCATTATTTGTAATGTGACATTCCAGCACACATACTGCTATACGCTTACAATTTACTGCTGCATGTCAAATCTTAGATGCTCTTGGTATTATTTTATAAAAACAATTTTTACAGAGCAGATCATTGAAGAGATGCCATCTGTTTATAGCTTACAGCACAGATTTGTGGGGAAAATGGGTCGACTGAGTAGAAAAAAAAAATTGTGAATTGAGCTTTATTATTAGGGTTTAAAATGACATCATCTATATGCCTGGAAATAAGACAGTTACAGCCCCATATGACGCCCACCTTCTGAATGTAGATGATGACACATGAAAGTTATGAAGAATGTGATGGAAGTTCGTTTTGGAACCACCAGTGGTCCTGAGGAGTTAAAAAGGTAAAGGAAAGCTGCCATGCCAATTTTATTTAAAAGTATAATGCACAAAAACTGCATTTATATTTTTCACTTTAAATGATCTTACTTTTTTATTTCTACTTTTGTCAAACATTCCTTTTATTTCTTTAAATTTACCATTTCACTTACTATCATCAACACATTTAATAAGTTCTCTGTAGGTGGAGTTATTATTATCATCATCATTACTATTATTGTTTTTATAATTGCTACTGTGGGTGAAGGATGACGAAAAACCCAAAGACACTGTTGTCATTAATTACAAAACTAACCTCATTCTGTGCTCCACTAACCCTCCACCCCTACCAAAAACCCTCTCAAGGACTTATTTTCTTTTCCCCAAGTAACAAATACTGAAACATTTCCAAAGTCTGAGGGAACACCGTCACTAGTCTGCACTTTCTTTTCCATTTTGGCTGATTCTGCTGAAATTACTCTTTTCTTCTCAATGGCTTACAAACATGTGAAGCACCTCCTTTTTTCTACACTCCTTGTCCATTTTATCAACTACACTTACTGTATAGGTGCACTTTGTAGTGCTACAGTTACAGACTGTAGTCCATCTGTTTCTCTGCATACTCTTAGCCCCCTTCTACCCTGTTCTTCAGTGGGCAGGACCCCCATGGACCCTCACAGAGCAGGTACTATTTGGGTGGTGGATCATTCTCAGCACTGCAGTAACACTGACGTGGTGGTGGTACGTTAGTGTGTGTTGCGCTTCTATAGATTAAGACTGAGGTGTTTATGCCCACTCTACTCAACAATCTGAAGAAAATCTCTTTACGTTCTCATTACACACACGTGTAGAGAACCGCTTAGTGTAGACATTATGACAACCAGCATCACGTGAGTCCAGTAAGAGTGAGATGAGCAGCGCTTGTGTTTTTAACTGCTTTAAAATGATCTCAGACTCAGGAAAACGTCCTTCACATGTATTTATTAAAGGCGGCAGAGAGGAAGACGTCGTGTTCTGAGACACATAAACTGAACGTCCGTCCCACCGCCGTCTTTTAAAGATCAACTGAGATAAAGATAAACTTCGTCTCCTCTGCAGACCAGGTTCTGCTCCGTCATGTTGAACGGTATAAACTCACTGTCACGCGACGCACAAGCAGAACGGACTTAAACGATCCAACAGGAATGTAATCAGATACAAGCTTTTACATGGATATTATTCTTCTATTTAACAGATTATTTACAGGATTACACAGCTCGATCAGTCGGAGAGAAACTAATCCGAATGGCCTCAATTGCACTAGACTATTCAGATTGAGGTGTTCAAACGGAAAATTCCAAATGAGCTAATAGTTTTTAGCGGATTATCAGGCTGCAGATGAACATGGCTGGTGTAAACTACATAGTAACGCGTAGCTGACTGGATGGCAGCCCATGATGACATATTTTACTAATTTATTTTCACAGAGTAAATCTTGTGATTCTAATGAGTTCATTTATTTACATATTTTTTAAATGAATTCAAATCTTTTCAGTCTTTTTTCCTCTCTTTTAAATGTGGCTGTTTTCCTGGCACATTTTGTCCATTCAAGTATATTCTCTCTCTCACTCACACACACACACACACACACACACACACACACACACACACACACACACACACACATCCCAGTGGTCACTGGGCAGAAGGCAGAATACACCCTGGACAGGTCGCCAGTCCATCACAGGGCAATATATATTGTATATTTACAAACATAAAAAAATCAAAATGTAATAATCATAACATGCATCATGTATTGTGAAAAATGATTGGCATGTTTTATTTTTCTACCATACTGTCCACCCATAACCTTACATCATTTATCTCTAGCAGCTTTCTACTGCTGATAAAACAGGTATTTTTTCTGTGCTGTGGAAACTTGGCCACGTTACAGATCAGCGCAGATAGCTGGTGTTACTCAGACACTTAAATGAGAGTCTGCTTCACCACCACAGCTAGCCGAAGTTATGATAACCAGTAGTTTCGTCCAGACACTGAACTTACCCTTTAAAGCGAAGGTCTGAAATTTGTTTCTGTAGTTTTTACACCAGGGCTACGAGACTAATGTGGCTAACTGGTAATACAAGCTTATGTACTTCAAATAGTATTGAGCTAAGAGTACATATAAATCATCACACACTTGCTTCAAACTGTGAAGCTGTTAAAAGGAATAAAGCGGTTTGGTGTGAAACGCTCCATTCTAGAGAAACAGAGTCAGAACTGTTCACAGTGGTGGTGATAGGAACCAGATGCCCACCTCTAAAAGCTCTTTCACAGAATGTTCCTACATGAAATGGTTATGAATTCACTGCCTGATGACTAAGATACTGTGTTGTGTTAGTTCTGAGAAGATTTTGGCCTTAAACTCCGTTCATGGTGGAGGGATACATAATATGCAGGGTGCTGTGAGGCAAAATAGTCCCCAAAGGAAACTTATTCCAGATTTTCCACCATTTTACATCATCAACATTGCATATAAGACAAGACTCTTGTAGGTTCATTGGTGGTTCAGGATAGTAAATAAAAATGTTTATATTTGTGTTGTAGTAATGGCGACCCCTGGTTCCCATCACCAGCACTGTAAAGACATCTGAACCATTTCACACCAAACCACTCTGAATGGCTCTGATTACACAACACCGAATTATGCAGAAAATTTTAAGAAGCGGTGGAGTTCTCCTTTAGATAAGCTCTAATAGACTTGCTTATGAGGTTATGATACTGATTTCTTGTTATTAAAACGATAGTTTGGTACATCCATCAGTGATACGACGGCAGGGACGGTACTCACCAACGTGGCCAATGAACACCACGTTGACGTGCTCCCTCTTGGGAGCGTTGGGCTGGGTGGGGGTTACTTTAGGCGTTGGCACTTCTTCATCCTCTTCCAATACTTCTTCTTGCAGGGAGTCTTCCTCGGTCGGCCCACCACCTCCCGGCTCTGCTTCACAGCCTTTCTGCTCCCAGCTGTCCTCCGCTGCCATCTCCGCATCTCCATTCTCCACTGGTGGAGATGCTGTCAAAACAAACACGTGCAGGTCACGACAACACACCCAGTTATTTACACAGCACCTGCCGGAGGTCACCGCGGCAGTCGTTACATCCATGCGGGTGTCCTGATCATTTTCAGGCGGTAATAACATGACTTACTAAGGGCTCCACCAAGCAGGCTTGGCAGGAGAGACGCCTGCCAGAACAGCTAGAATGAAACAGCTTCAAGAGCAATGGTGCAAAAATGTGACACGCCTGAAAAATACTTTACAGCAAGACTATGAATATGTTTATGAAACTAAGAAATATGTTTATGAAAGGCTTAAACATTAGTTAATAATGGGCAGTGGTGGACAGTAACTAAGTAAATGTAACTGGTTTCTGTACTCAAGTAGTTTTTTGTGTATCTGTACTGAAGTTTTCCCATTTTGGGCAACTTTTTACTTTCACTCCACTACATTTCAAAGTCTAATATCTGACTTTTTCCTCCACTACATTTTGAGAAATCGGTCCTTCCTTTTGGTTTCTGTGTGTATAAAAACATAACATGTTAAAACAAAAGAAGCTCAAAGCAAGAACACCAATCAGGGCACAGCGGTCACTTTGTTTTGAGCTTACTTTGACCTGTTGGTCATACCGACCCAGTGCAGCACACGATCCAACGTCAGCGCAGCAGCGTAAAATTTTGGGAGAGTCTGTTCAACATAAATGATGAACTAACCCAGCTTTGCGTAAATAGAGCACAATATAGAAATATGGACACATATGCAGTCGTGACTGACGCGGCTTTTTACTGAATTTATACAAACGCTTTCATTTTATAGTAAATTAGTCTGGGCTGGTTTATGTTTATGAACAGAGACCTACAGATCAACATAGTAAAGGAGCTCATTTGTGATCCTGAGTTTAAAGCCAGTTTTTATTAAACTTAAACTTGTATCTAAGTTGTAAATAAATCTTAAACTGAAACTTTGCTTGTGTGTAAAAAGTGATTTCAGAGCCACTCGGTTCTCCCTGATGGAAACTGTCTTCAGTGTTTTGTGCTTATGATCATTTTAATAGACGTCAGCGTCACTAATTAATGACCTTCTATTAAAAGACTGGTTTACCAAGAGAGACGCTGGAGGATTTTCACCTAAAATGAGTTCATGAAGTGAGTCTAGTTATAAAAATGATAACAGGACATTAGAGTCATAATTAATCTTTTCGTACTTTTACTGATACTCAAGTACATTTGAAGGTAAATACTTTTGTACTTTTATTCAAGTGGAGGTCTAAAGGAAGGAACTTCTACTAGAGTAATATTTTACCTTTATCTCTACTTAAGTACATGGTATGTGTACTTCGTCCATCACTGAATATAGATCAATAACACCTAAATGTCATGAATAAGCCTTTATGAGACAGTTATATCTGATGAATATCGCTGCTCTCAGAACATCTCCATTTTTGTTGTCATTTTTCAGTTTTTTTTTTAATATAATTTGTAAAAGCCTGTTCTTTACATTGTGTGTAAATTTCCCAATGAAAGAACCACAAGTAACGACCAAAATGAGAAAAGTCTGGTTCCATTGACTTACATTAAAAGTAAAGCAGGTTTTTTTCCTTCTCCTGTGAAGTTACCATTTTGAAGATACGAGTTTTTGGAGTGAGATCATTAACCAGCGAGATCTGAGAATTAACAGTATAAATGATTCTGGTTCCACTATTAGACAAACAGGGCACTGCTGTCATTTTTATTTATGTGCTTCAGGTATTTTATGGCCTAATTACAAAAAAAAATTAAATCAATTCATAACCACTTTCAGATTATATTGTATACAGACTTTAGTAACGCACCGATTAAACACTTCAGCTCCATAACTGAATAGAGCAACAGGTCAATGCAGTAGTTACATAATTTTATTTTTGCCCCTCAAAGAGTTTGACATCTTATGCTCCAGAGTATATTTTGGTTTTTCCATCTGAATTTACATTAACAAATCATAAAGCAAACGATTCAGTAACTGCATAGTATAAATGTAATTTGTATTTTATTCCTTTATTTATTTTTTTATAAAAGCTCCCTCACATGAACAGAAAATGTATTTTATGATTACACATCTGCTATATATTTACAATTTACTGCTGAAAGCCAAAAATCTTAGATGCTCTTTGTATTATTCTATAAAAAGTTTTACAGAGCAGATCACTGAAGAGACTACATCTGTTTATAGCCCGGATTTTTGGGGTGGAAAGAAATCTGAAAAAAAAGTGAGTTCAGTTTCTTTTAAGGGTTTAAAATTACATCACATCTATTTGACTGGAAAGAAGCTTCATACAGCGCCCACCTTCTGAACGTAGCTTATGAAATATCAAAGTTATGAAGAATATGACAAAATGCTTTTTAGAACCACCGGTGGTTCCAAGGAGTAGTTTCAACAATTAATTAAAACAAATCACAGACTGCAGCACTTTAATGAGCTCATATCCTAGCTTTTTTTTTTTTTTTGGTCCACTTCTATTTATGTGGTTTTATATACCAAAAACAGCCATGATTCATTTCTATGTGACCATTTTACAACCTTTTAAAAGGCTGGTGCTGTGCTTTTAAGATATATAAATTACCTTATTCTGACTGGCTGCTCAGGCTGAATAGGAAGTTAAATGCTTTGATTTTTAACAACAATCACAGAAAAGAGGCCATTTTGTACATGCTTTATATACAGACTGTATAGAGTGAAGAGTGAATGTCCTTTAATTTACCAATTTAAAGACAATACAATAAAGTTAAACTCAAAATTATGCATATTATAATGTTAATCATTTATTATGTTTATTTTATGTAAACTGTATTTAAAGTTATTTTCTATATTTCTTTATTGTTTTTATGAGCATTAAATTAATTCATCCCTTCCTGGATTGGGGCTTTGTCATGGCAGAAGGGTCATGGGGAGCAAGGGTCTCCCAGAGCAAACAGGTCTGGAGTGAAGACCCAAACTAACGCGATCCAAAAACCTACCATGAAAAATGGGCACAGAAAATCGTGTACCCTGCCCGGGAGGGGGGTCACCCGGACCTACCCCTGGAGCCAGGCCTGAGGGTAGTGTCCCATGGTGAGTGCCTGCAGCCGGGCTCAGCCCAAAGAGGTAACGTGGGGAGACCATGTGGGCCTGATCCAGATAGTGCAAGTAGAGCATAAAAAGTGTTGTGAGTGTGGAGTATGTGTGTGAGGGGGCGGCGGGGGTTAACTCAGTCCTTGTGAGTTTAAAAACCTGATTGCTCAAGGAATAAAGCTGTTGCAGAGTCTGGCAGTGGTGGCACGGATGCTCCGGTACCTTCAGCCAGACGGCAGCAGTGAAAAAATCCGTGTGAGGGATGGATGGGTCGTCCATAATGCTAGTGGCTTTCCGGGTACAACACGTAGTGTAGATGTCCATGATGGAGGGGAGAGAGATCCTGATGACCTCTTCAGCAGGGGTTGCAAAGTCCACATAATGATGAAATTTTGGGAGTACTGACTTCAGATTGGCATGATTGAAATCGCTGATAGCACTCATCAGCTCATTCAGCGCGGCTTTAGCATTAGCACTGGGAACTATATACATCACTATTATTTACAGCAAACTTATCTCTCTAGGTAAATAAAATGTCCTGGGAGCGATGAAGTGGCTGGTTGTGTGGGGTTAGCCATCAGCCTAACGCACACGCCGGCTCGCTTGCACCGTTTTGCTATTCCTGAAGTGTCCGCTGCAGCTACTCGCTGCGCCGCCGGAAGTTGATTTTGAAGAAAGAGGCCTTTAGGGACTAGATGCCCGACTCAGCAGATAGGTACCGACAGGCGAAAAAGCTGGCACCCACAACCGTGGCAGAAGCAAAATCCAGGGCGTGGGAGGAGTTTGGTGAAACCATGGAAAAAGACTTTCGGTTGGCCTTGAGGAGGCTCTGGACACCTGTCCAGCGACTCAGGAGTGGTCAGGGTGGCTGCACCCAAGCTGTATTCGGCAAGGGTGGAGAAACACTGACTTCAAGTGAGGATATTGTCGGTCGGTGGAAGGAGCACTTTGAAGAACTCCTTGTCTCCGGGAGACATGCCTCCCTCACAGGAGTCAGGGTCGGAGGCCTCTGGTGGGTCAAGCTCCATTTCCCTGGTGGAGGTCACTGAGGTAGTTGGCAAGCTCTTTAGTGGCAAGGCACCAGGGGTGGATGAGATTCGTCAGGAGATGCTTAAGGCTCTGGATATTGTGGGGCCGTCATGGCTGACACGCCTCTGCAATATTGCATAGACCTCAGGAACAGTACCCTTGGACTGACAGACCAGGGTGATGGTCCCCGTTTTTAAAAAAGGGGACTGGAGGGTATGTGCCAACTATCGGGGTATCACACTACTCAACCTCCCTGGGAAAGTCTATGCCAAGGTGCTGGAAAGGAGACTTGGACTGATAGTTGAACCTCAGATTGAGGAGGAGCAATGCAGATTCCATCCCGGCTGTGGAACAATGGACCAGATTTTTACCCTCTCGCAGATTGTTGAGGGGGCATGGGAGTTTGCCAACCCAGACTACATGTGTTTTGTGGATTTGGAGAAGGCTTACAACCGTGTTCCCAGAGATATCTTGTGGGAGGTCCTCCGGGAGTATGGGTTCCACAGCTACTACTCCAGGCCATTCAATCTCTGTACTCCCAGAGTGAGAGCTGTGTTCGCATACTCAGCATTAAGTCAGACCCTTTCCGTGTTAGCATTGTGCTCCGGCACGGTTGTGCCCTGTCTCCACTCCTGTTTGTGATATTCATGGACAGGGTGTCAGTGAAGCAGTTGGTATGCAGATCAGCACCTCCAAATCTGAGTCCATGGTCTTAGCCCAGAAAAGGATGGCATGCCCACTCCAGGTAAGGGGAAAGGACTTGCCCCAGGTGGAGGAGTTCTCGTTCTCATCTTGGGGTGTTGTCCACAAGTGATGGGAAGAGGGATCGTGAGATCGGCCGCAGGCTGGGACAAGCGGCAGTAGTAATGCAGTCACTGTACCGGACTGTAGGGGAAGAGGGAGCTGAGCCATAAGGCAAAGCTCTCGGTTTACCAGTCAGTCTACATCCCGACCCTCACCTATGGTCATGAGCTGTGGGTAATGACCGAAAGAATGAGATCAAGAATACAAGCGGCGGAAATTAGCTTTCTTCGCAGGGTGGCGGGCTACACTCTCTTCAATAGGGTGAGGAGCTTGGCCATCCGGGAGGAGCACGGAGAGCCGCTACTCCTCCACATTGAAAGGAGCCAGCTGAGGTGGTTAGGGCATCTGATTCAGATGCCCCCTGGACACCTCCCGGTGGGGAGTGTACCAGGCACGGCCAACTGGGATAAGACCCCGGTGTCGTCCTAGGACCCGCTGGAGCGATTACATCTACAAGTTGGCCTGGCAGCGGCTTGGGGTCCATGGGAACGAGCTGGAGGAAGTTGCGGGGGACAGGGTCATCTGGGATTCTCTGCTCTCCCAAATGCTACAGCAACTCTATCTGGACTAAGCGGTTAAAGACGACGACGACAAATACGACGACGACGATGATGATGATGATGATGATGATGATGATGATAAGTTCATTCAAAACAATAAGGTACATTTATAAATGCCAATTAATACTAAATATTTCTAATATATTACTTATGGTTACAACTGCAAAAAAGTTTTGCCTGGGTATGTCTTAAATTTCAGTTAAGTTGATGTGACGTACAAGAACAGGATGGACGTAAAGCATTAAATCTCCTCGTTACCTGAAACAGGCACTGATGTGCGTTTAACTTGTGATGAGAAAACAACACAACATTACAAGAATAACAAAAGAACACTCACTTACCGACAGGTTCTGAGATCTCTATACTGGCATCTTTCTCAGAGGCTGTGAATAAGAAAAAAAAATCAACATGATGTTTTTAAAAAGATGGACAGAAATGAGAGAAAAATCAGACAACAGCAGTCAACAAACATGGACAGTACAGTCACACGCAAACATCTGAACACCTCCGATCAAATTCAGTGGCGTAAAGAAATGTGTTCTCTGTATGAATGTTTGGAGTGCCAAAACTTTTGCTTATGACTTTATGGCTTGATAAATATTTCAATTTCGGGCTAATTTAAATTATGCACAGACCCCGAAAGAAACACCTGTAGACAGTCGTCTCCACAGACCCCACAAGAAACATCTGTAGACAGTCGTCTCCATAGAACCAATAAAAATAACTAAACACTTGTCTCCATAGACCCAAATAGAAACATCCGTCAATTGTCAACTCCATAGTGCACTATAGAAATACTTGTAAACACTCGACCCCCGAGACCCCAAAGGAAACAGTATGGGGGACTGCTACTGGCTGCTAAATGTCCTTCAGGATCAATAATGTCTGTCTGTCTGACATCTAAACAATAGTCTCCACAGACCCCCATCAAAATACCCAAGTTGTCTCCACAGACCCCAATTGAAATACCCAAGTTGTCTCCACAAACCCCAACACACACATACACACACACACCTTAACAATCCCTACTAACAGTGTAACCCAGTCAAATAAAAAACTCTGCCCAATAAATAGTGCATAAAGAGTCCTAAAGGAATTCAGTCCCTAAACACAAAGGGGCCTGATATTAATATGATAAGTAACTACATGTGTACCCATAGACACATACAAGATTCTGTGGCCAAGTCAAATGAAAAAGAATAGTGGCTTACTTGCTCAAAGTAACATAGTTGAGAGGAAAAAAATAGAATGAAATTATTAAAAGTCTAATTAAATTAATTAAATTATCAGACCTCAAAAAAATACCAAGTCAAGCATCAAGAAAATATCAAGTACTGTGATATTTTGTCAAACAGCTCACCTCTACTTGTGTGCATCTCCCATTTGCCTGCATTCACTGATCAATTAATGCAGATGTGAAAGTTATAGTTAAGGGTCAGTGTCAGATTACGCTTTTGTGGAAACATGCTTTGTATAGGTGGTCAATATGGTGATATGCATCTTTGTGGTGATATATTACGTTTTATTGCACTTTTCTGAGTGTTGTGACCGTCATCAGTACACTAAACTGCATGTTTCATTACAAAGACAGCATGATTAGTCATGTTTAACTGAATTTAAGTTCAGAGAAACACAAAAATCTTTGTATTTATAGTTTTTACAGAATTTATTTAAATAAATAAGAAAGCATAAATTAATACCGGGGCTTTTTTGTTGTTAGTTCAAAAATGAATAAATAAATGTGATTCATAAAATGCCCACTGTATTGTCCCCTGCTGCATTAGACCCCCTTGACTAAATTCACTGCATTAGACCCCCTTGACTAAATTCACTGCATTAGACCCCCTTGACTAAATTCACTGCATTAGACCCCCTTGACTAAATTCACTGCATTAGACCCCCTTGACTAAATTCACTGCATTAGACCCCCTTGACTAAATTCACTGCATTAGACCCCCTTGACTAAATTCACTGCATTAGACCCCCTTGACTAAATTCACTGCATTAGACCCCCTTGACTAAATTCACTGCATTAGACCCACTTGACTAAATTCACTGTATTAGACCCCCTTGACTAAACCCACTGTATTAGACCCCCTTGACTAAACCCACTGTATTAGACCAACTGTATTAGACGCCCTTGACTAAACCCACTGCATTAGACCCACTTGACTAAACCCACTGTATTAGACCCCCTTGACTAAACCCACTGTATTAGACCCCCTTGACTAAACCCACTGTATTAGACCCCCTTGACTAAACCCACTGTATTAGACCCCCTTGACTAAACCCACTGTATTAGACCAACTGTATTAGACGCCCTTGACTAAACCCACTGCATTAGACCCCCTTGACTAAACCCACAGTATTAGACCCCCTTGACTAAACCCACTGTATTAGACGCCCTTGACTAAACCCACTGCATTAGACCCCCTTGACTAAACCCACTGTATTAGACCAACTGTATTAGACGCCCTTGACTAAACCCACTGCATTAGACCCCCTTGACTAAACCCACTGTATTAGACCAACTGTATTAGACCCCCTTGACTAAACCCACTGTATTAGACCCCCTTGACTAAACCCACTGTATTAGACCAACTGTATTAGACGCCCTTGACTAAACCCACTGCATTAGACCCACTTGACTAAACCCACTGTATTAGACCCCCTTGACTAAACCCACTGTATTAGACCCCCTTGACTAAACCCACTGTATTAGACCCCCTTGACTAAACCCACTGTATTAGACCCCCTTGACTAAACCCACTGTATTAGACCAACTGTATTAGACGCCCTTGACTAAACCCACTGCATTAGACCCCCTTGACTAAACCCACAGTATTAGACCCCCTTGACTAAACCCACTGTATTAGACGCCCTTGACTAAACCCACTGCATTAGACCCCCTTGACTAAACCCACTGTATTAGACCAACTGTATTAGACGCCCTTGACTAAACCCACTGTATTAGACCCCCTTGACTAAACCCACTGTATTAGACCCCCTTGACTAAACCCACTGTATTAGACGCCCTTGACTAAACCCACTGTATTAGACCCCCTTGACTAAACCCACTGTATTACACCAACCGTATTAGACCCCCTTGACTAAACCCACTGTATTAGACCAACTTTATTAGACCCCCTTGACTAAACCCACTGTATTAGACCAAATGTATTAGACCCCCTTGACTAAACCCATTAATATTAACGAAACCTGCAGTCACATTCCGTAGGCATTAGTCTAACTCGTAAAGAGAGCTAATAGGAACACCTATGTAACCTCAACCAGGCATAAGCAGGTTTAATCAGGTTCAACTGCAACAACAAACGCATTTAATCCACAGTGTTGGCGATTAATTCCGACTTTCCGCCCCGCACCGCTGCTAAACTACCGCTAGCGCACCGCAGACACGTGTGATGCGGGCTTTAACCGCTGCTAGCCGCTAAAGTTGGGCGCTAACCTTTACTCAGCAGCTAAAACAACCCTGTTAAGTTCTTGGTTTTTATTTTTAAGGGTGTGACATTAGACTACTACTCGTCTGCTATCTCCGTTTTGCCACGAAGAAAGAGAGGAAAAGTGAAGTTAGCAACGATGCTAACAATGTGAAATTAGCCCGTTAGCTTAGCCGTAACGTACAACTTTGGCCGAATCTCAAATGGCTCCCTGCCCCCTACGTAGTGCCCTACGTGGGCCACAAAATAACGGGCTCGTGGTGCAGCACCTGAAGCGTACTTTTTAAAAAGGCGTGGCTACAAATTTTAATACAGAGGCCACTAGTTGCCTCAATAATATTTAACTACTTAAGGCCACACCTTGTTAAAAGTAATCACTATGTCACCGTAGGGGATCCGTAGTTCACTGCACGTTGAACAGAAAACAATTTATATTAATATACAAGCTTCACGACCACAGAGCTAACGACCGTTTTAGTTACCTTTGCAGTGCACTAGATATGGAGCCGGGAGCCATTTGGGATTCGGCCACATAAACTTACGCTTAGCTTAGCGTAGCATGCTAACTACCAGCTTCAACCGTAAGCGGCCGCGGGGGAGAATAAAGCGAACCCTCACCGGGAGAGGCGGCGGTTTCGGCGGGTGTCTTCTGAAGGAAGCCCGGGACGAACTCGGCCGCGTTAACGTTGGGGATGAAGGGCTTGGCGTTGACGTTGAGGCCGGTGAAGGCGTCTGAAAGTCGGCTTTCCGGGGCCGGGGCCTCGCCATCCTCCTCCTGCTCCCACGAATCCAGAACAGCGTCTGTGGATGGGTCCATGTCGGCTGTTTTGTTTACTTCTTCTTTTAATTCTTTAGCACAAATATTCACGAAGGTGAGGCGCAGTTGGTTCCGTTAGTCCGTCGTTAAGGTCACCCCCTGGTTTTGAAACGGCTAAAACTTTCTCCTGGCCTTTTTACCTCCCCTGTTTGCTGAATTAAAGCAGCCGGTTTAAGGGGGCGACAGAGAGGGAGAGTCGAGTCAGCAGCGCTCGGACTGAAACCCTCGTGTGTGCGCTGTAAGCAAAAGTTGCGAGCATTCTAGGAAATGTAGTCCAGTCGCAGCCGCTTTGACCTTACGCGCATGTCAGATCCCCCCTTTGAGAACTACATTTCCTCGTAGCTGTTGCGTCATGGCTACGCCCGGAAAGTGAACGCAGAAGTCGTTAAAGGGGAATTCCACCGATTTTAGCACGATTTACAAAAAAGGTGCTGCATAATTAAGTGCTTGAGATGTAAACGCAGTCGTTCAGAGTGGTTTGGTAGGAAAACCTCCGATATGAAGAAATTTACAGAGTCAAAGTGGTGGTGATAGGAACCAAACGTCCACCTCTAAAAGCTCCCTCACAGAAAGTTCCTACATGAAATAATCATGAATACGCTGCTGTATGTCTGAGACATTGATTTTCAATACTTCTGAGAACATTTAATTATTGTGAGCCCAAATAGGCCCCAAAGAAAACTTATTTCAGACTTTCCACTATTTTCCATCATCAACATTCCATGTAAACTCAGAAGACTCGTGCAGGTTCTCTGGTGGTTCTGGATAGTAAATAAAATGTCTATATTTTTGTTGTAGTCATGGTGACCCCTGGTTCCTATCTGAACCATTTCACACCAAACTGCTCTAATACTGGTAATACTGTTTAATGGTGTTACTGAGCTCTGCTAAAGCCTGAGTAGACTGATAAATCAATGTGATCAGTTATTAATCTGGGTTACTAAAATCTGGTAAAGCCTGGGTAGACTGATAAATCAATGTGATCAGTTATTAATCTGGGTTACTACAATCTGCTAAAGCCTGAGTAGACTGATAAATCAATGTGATCAGTTATTAATCTGGGTTACTAAAATCTGCTAAAGCCTGAGTAGACTGATACATCAATGTGATCAGTTATTAATCTGGGTTACTCAAATCTGGTAAAGCCTGAGTAAACTGATAAACCAGTGTCATCAGTTATTAATCTCAGGGTTACTGAGCTCTGCTGAAGCCTGAGTAGACTGATAAATCACTGCAAAGAGACAGTTATTAATGATAATAATTCAGCCATCACTACTTTTCCAAGGCATTTTGCCCCACCCTGGCTCCATTCTTCTCGTTTTGGGTCTTTTTGGTCTAAAACAAAAAGCTCCAAAGTGAGAGATGTTAGCATTAGCATGGCAGCCGAGGAGTTTAAACAACACAACAGGATGAAATTAAGCCCAAAAATAGAATTAGAGAATACATATTAATGACTGAATTGGAACTGAGGGCAAAGTTAATTACTTTACTCACTGATATACTTGAGTAAAAGTAAAAGTATGACCACTGAAAATGCTCAGGAAAGTATAAATCAATCAAAACCATACTTAAGTAATAGCTGATGAGTGGAAACACGTACTACCCACCTCTGTCTTATTTTGTCTAAACCGCGTCATATAAAAGAGGCTTCTGTTTAGACTTAACCTCTTGTTCCCCCGGGTTTATTTTGGTTTGTCCATCTGAATTTACATGACCAATTCATAAGGCAGATTATTCAGTAACTGCATGAAATAAATGTAATTTTAATTATATTTAATTTTTTGTAAAAGTTCCCTTTAAATGAACATAAAATGTGTTTTATGATCACACATACTGCTCTATGCTTACAATTTACAGCTGAAAGCCAAAAATCTGAGACGCTCTTTGTATTATTTGATAAAAATAATTTTTACAGAGCAGATCACTGAAGAGACAACATCTATTTGTAGTTTACTGCCCAGATTTGTGGGAAAATGGGTCGACTTTCAGTAGAAACATAAATTGTGAGTTCAGCTTCTTTCATTCTAAGGGTTTAAAATGACATCATCTATTTGACTGGAAAGATGACGTTACAGCCTCATACAACACCCACCTTCTGAATGTAGCTCATGAAATATGAAAGTTATGAAGAATATGATGAAGTGGGTTTTGGAACCACCAGTGGTCTCAAGGAGTTGAAAAGGTTTGAACTTTAACTGCACAATATTTCTTCACTTAATACAACCCCAGTTCCAATGAAGTTGTTGTGTAAAACATAAATAAAAACAGAATACGATGATTTGCAAATCCTTTTCAACCTATATTCAATTGAATACACTACAAAGAGAAGATATTTAATGTTCAAACGGATAAACTTTATTGTTTTTTGCAAATATTCACTCATTTTGAATTTGATGCCTGCAACACATTCCAAAGAAGTTGGGACAGGGCGTGTTTACCACTGTGTTACATCACCTTTCCTTTTAACAACACTCAATAAGCGTTTGAGAACTGAGGACACTAATTGTTGAAGCTTTGTAGGTGGAATTCTTTCCCATTCCTGCTTGATGTACCCTGAGTCCGGGGTCTCTGTTGTCGTATTTTGTACTTCATAATGTGCCACACATTTTCAATGGGAGACAGGTCTGGACTGCAGGCAGGCCAGTCTAGTACCCGCACTCTTTTACTACGATGTAATGTAGTGCCGCCTGATGGATCAAAGGTCACGGGCATTCAATGTTGGTTTTCTGCTTTGCCGCTTACTTGCAGAGATTTCTCCAGATTCTCTGAAACTTTTGATGATATTATGGACTGTAGATGATGAAATCCCTAAATTCCTTGCAATTGCATGTTGATAAACGTTGTTCTTAAGCTGTTGGACTATTTGCTCACGCAGTTGTTCACAAAGTGGTGACCCTCTCCCGTCCTTGCTTGTGAACGAGTGAGCCTTTCAGGGATGCTCCCTTTATACCCAATCATCACACTCACCTGTTTCCAATTAACCTGTTCACCTGTGGAATGTTCTAAACAGGTGTTTTTTGAACATTCCTCTTTTGTTGCCCCTGTCCCAAAGTCTTTGGAACGTGTTGTAGGCATCCAATTCAAAATGAGTGAATATTTGCAAAAAACAATAAAGTTTATCTGTTTGAACATTAAATATCTTGTCTTTGTAGTGTATTCAATTGAATATAGGTTGAAAAGGATTTGCAAATCATCGTATTGTTTTTATTTATGTTTTACACAACGTCCCAACTTCATTGGAATTGGGGTTGTACTCCAATTTGTGTTATTTAAGTAGGTTCAAAAAAACAGAGGCACATTAACTTGAAATGGTTCATTCTATCCATAGAACATTCAAGAGCAATCTTTTTTTGGCATCAGTATCTTTATTATTACTGAGAGAGTGGTTATAAAAATGAATCTACTCCGCTGTACGTTATATTTTAAGTCAACAAGAAATATCCCAATTATTTATTGCACCAAAAACAGACAGAATAGCTGCTTTGAAAGAGAACCCAGTCTTAATTTACATTAGTCATCCAGGAAGAACAAAGATAAACATTCTTTATGTTAAAAAAAATCAACAGGCTCTGAAGTGTGATCATTGTTAAAGGGCAAGTCCAACAATTTTTCAAAAAACTTTCTGCATGATTCGGTGTGGGATGTAAACAGAGAGATTCAGAGCAGTTTGGTGTGAAATGGTTCAGATGTCTTTACAGCGGTGGTGATGGGAACCAGGGGTCACCATGACTACAACACAAATGTAGACACTTTATTTACTATCCAGAACCACCAGTGACCCTAGAAGAGTCTTCTGAGTTTATATGGAATGTTGATGATGGAAAAATAGTGGAAAATCTGAAATAATCAGTTTTCTTTGAGGACTATTTTGCTTCACAGCGCCTGGCATGTATCCCTCCACCATGAATGGAGTTTAAGGTCAAAATCTTCTCAAAACTATCATAAAACAGTGTCTCAGTCATGAGGCAGTGAATTCATAACCATTTCATGTAGGAACTTTCTGTGAGGGAGCTTGTAGAGGTGGACGGTGTTCCTATCACCACCACTGTGAAGAATTCTGACTCTGTAAGTTTCTCTAGAACAGAGAGTTTCACACCAAACCACTCTGAATGGCTCTATTTATATCTTAACCAGTTACTTATGCAGTAATTTTTAAAAATGGGTGGAGTTTCCCTTGTATTCATACTTCATATACTATCCAGATGCCCCATTAGTGAGTACAAAAATGAATCACATGTGAATACAGTGAGAAAACAGAGCTCATGGTTTGAAACTGGACAGTAAAATGGATCTAGAACTTCATGAGTGAAACAGAATCACTGACACTCAGATTTCTGTATATTCCAGAAAAACCAGTGGCTTTGTGTTCCAGTGCAATGAAACCAAAATCAACAGAGTAAACAATAATAATCACACGACAACAGGGAGCGCTACACTAATCCTTCATAAACATCGAGACACATTGCTTTCCCCATAAAAATAACCCAGAACCCTCTCCAACTCTTCTGTTCCAGTGAGAGCAAAGTAACAAACGCAAACCCAATGAAGTCAGAACAGCTACAGGTGCAGGACGGATGGATCAGATTATCTTTTTCTTTGATTACTAGTGCAGTAATGTAATCGCTAACCAGCCTACAGGCTTTTCAGATCACAATCTGTAGAATAAATAAACCTTTTTTCTGATTAAATTATGTCCTTCTGTACAAAAAAAGTGCAATAAGGCATTCAGCTGATTAGAAATAGCTGCATGAGTCTCAAAGCATCGCATTCAACCTTCAGACACACGAAAACCAAACCAAACCACCTCTTTTTGGCAAACAGAGGATGAAAAGGTGTCAATCGTAAAGGTGACATCACACCAGCCCTTACAGTATGCAAATGAAGTGGACACCACGCTTTAAAACCGGTTCTTCAAGGGCTCTTTAGGAAGGAATGTGGTTCTATAAAGAACCATGAAAGGGTTCTTTGAGTGTTCATGGTTTTATATAGAATCATTGTCTTCACTAAAGAACCCTTGAAGAACCATCTTTTTTAGGAATGTATACGGAACCATGAACACAGGATTAAAGGGTTCTTTGCACGGTGAAGGGGTTCTTCAGAGCAAGAATGTGCTGTAGGTGTTTCTATAAAACCTTTCTGAAACGGGTTCTATATCGCACCAAAAAGAGTTTTACTATTGGGACAAGCTATCAAAACAATAGAAGAACAATGCTATGTAGAACCATTTTCAAAAGGTTCTATATAGAACCATCAATCTGAAGAACCCCATCACCATGCAAAAAACCCTTTGATCATACATTTGTTCATGGTTCTATATAGACCCATTTTCTTTACTAACGGACCTTGAAGAACCAACTTTTTAAGAATGCATGGCGTTTTCTTTCGTTCTGACAGCTTGTCCGAGGCACTCGGACAAAAAGGGTGCTTCTACTGCTACAAGCTTGACATCATAACAATAAAAGAACCCTTTCTGGTGCTGTATAGAACATATTTCAAAAAGGTTCTATATAAAACCATCTACAGCACATTCTCCATCAATCTGATAAACGTTTATGATGCAAATAACCCATTAATCATGCAAAAGGTTCTTTCAGTGTTCATGATTCTATATAGAGCCATTTTCTTTACTAAGGAACCCTTAAAGAACCATCTTTTTTAAGAGTGTATGGCATTTTCTTTCATTCTGAAAGCTTGTCAGAGGCGCTTGGGCCCTGCAGTGGTTCTTTGCATTGTAAAAGGGTTCCTCAGACTAAAGGAGAACGTGCTATAGATGGTTCTACTGGTTCTACTAAATCTTTTTGAAAAGTTTTCTATATAGCACCAAAAAGGATTCTTCTATTGTTACAAGCTTGACATCATAACAATAGAACCCTTTTGGGTGATGTATAGAACCCTTTTCAAAAAGGTTTTATGTAGAACCATATACAGCACCATCTGAAGAGCCATTTGATGATGCAAAGTAGCTTTTAATCGCTCAAACTGTTGTGTTCTTGGTTCTTTATAGAACCATTTTCTTTACTAAAGAACCCTTATAGAACCACCTTTTATTAAGAGTGTAGAAAATATGAAAACAGAAAGACAATTCGGTTCTCTACAGCGAAGAACCGTGAAGTAAACTCGAGCGAATGAAGGAACGGCGCTGACTGGCAGTGCACAGTTTCACAGGGAGACACAGTCAGGAATTCTTAAAGGAACATTTCGGTGTTCTCCAGCGTAACCTCTGTGTTCTGCACCTGTGTCGTGAGGCCGATTACCACCACAAATAACCTCAACATGTTTCCTAGAACTAGGAATGTGTTCAATCACTTCTAATGTAAGTCAATGGGCAGCTGCTGAATTCTGTAAGTAAAAATGATCGTTGTGTTCCATAAAAAACTGAGTTTCAGGCGCGTAAAGACACAAATCTGGGTTAAACTGAGTAGAAAGACTTTTGCCCACACACTGCTGAAAAGTCAGACACGTCTAGCTAAAATATAAATTTTTATTACATTAGCTTCTTATTCTCCAGGGTATATTTGGGTTTTTCCATCTGAACTTACATGACCAAATCATAAGACAAATTATTCAGTAACTGCATGAAATAAATGCACATTTTTATTTTATTTATTTTTGTTAAAGCTCCCTCAAACGAACAGAAAATGTGTTTTATGATCACACATACTGCTCTATGCTTACAATTTACAGCTGAAAGCCAAAAATCTGAGACGCTCTTTGTATTATTTTATAAAAAAATAATTTTTTACAAAGCAGATCACTGAAGAGACGTGCTCTGTTTATAGTTTATAGCCCAGATTTGTGGAAAAATGCGTCGACTTTCAGTAGAAAAATAAAATGTGAGTTAAGCTTCTTTTATTCTAAGGGTTTAAAATGACATCAGCCATCTATTTGACTGGAAAGAACACAGTTACAGCCTCATATGATGCCCTCCTTCTGAATGTAGCTTATGAAATATGAAAGTTATGAAGTATATGATGAAGAGCGTTTTGGAACCACCGGTGGTCCCGAGGAGTTCAAGAGGTTAAATAGAGCAACAAAAGCCAGACACTAACCAAGCAAACGTTTAGCTTCTGCTCTCTTCAATCTTCATGAAGCAACTCGTTCAACCTACTTGCGTTTGAAGACTCAAATTGGCCTCACCTACAGGTAATTTTGCTAGACCTGTCTGACTTTTTCTCTTTCTACGCTACTGAATTCTGTGAACACACATTTAAAGTATGTGACTGTGACACTAAACAGAAACTGCAACCACTTTACAACAACAGAACACGTTAGGAGGAGTCAATTACTATTTCAAACCGTTAACGAATACCCAGAAACTGTTTGTTCTGGAAAATTTCCACAAGTTTACACAGACGGGAACCTTCAGGGCCTTCTACATAGAGTTGGACAAGACAATACATATCACTGTTGTGATGAATTATGTCACAATACAATACAATATGCTGTTCTGAACATATCGTGTACATCGTCAGTGCCTGTAGACACTGACCAACTGCATGTTTCATAATAAAGAGAGCGAATTAATCCCATTTAAGTGGATTTAGTGCCAAATATTGAATAAAAATCAATGTTTTTCTCTGTTCCAACTGATCAGATGTCTGAAAAAATTGATATATAGTGCATCATAAAATTACTTAAAGTATTGCAGTATTATATTTTTGCCATTTCCTCCACCTCTAGCTCCACACCTTCAGAGATTTTTTGTGAAGTAGAAAATACTAAATGAAATTGTAGATCATTTTTATTTAATAGAATAATCAATTTGTTGTATTTAAACTCTATAAGCATTACAGTAATACTCTGTTTTAATATATATTTCATATATATAATTGTTAAGTTTAAGTTTGTTATGTTTAATCAATCAGGACTTCTCTCGGTTGTGTTTGGGTAGATACAGCTGAGCTGCTCTCTCATCGGTTAAGACTTCAGGAGCTGAACTGAAGGCCTTACATATTAGATTATTTACCAACATAATTAGGAAGTGGCAGAGGAATCGACCAATCAGGCTTTGATTTACAGTGGGACCAAAGAAAGTTACTCTAGCCCTTCTGAAAGTTCTAGATACGTCACTGACTGAATATGAGTCGTAGTCTAAGCAAGTTCTGGTTAGTTGTTTGGAATGTAAAACAGCGGCGGCAGCTCTGTGCAGGACTGTGTACTGAAAGAGTCACAGTAAAAATGATGCATACAAGCTCAGATACATGATAAGGACTGTTACAAGCTTCAGATAGAACATACAGAATGACATTTACAAGCTATGACGTCTGTGTTCAATCTAGAACTGCTAAAAATGTTCCACTTAGTGCTAACATACAATTAGAAATCAAATAGCGTTGCTAGAAATGAGTATTATTGTAGTTTTTATCCCTTGTTTTTGACTATTTTTACATTTATAGTCTTCAAATTCACAAAAACATTCTATAAAAGCACATTCTTCGCATGTTTACTGACAGAATTCAGCAAATTCTATTATAGGTGAGTTCAGGGAAACACTGAAATTATTATCTGTGGCAATTGACCATACGCTACATCTATGGCAGACAGAGATTAGGCTGGCAGAACATTGGTGTATTCATTTAACGTATGGTTGTGTATTGAGAACAGGGCTGTAAGGAACAACGCATGCTGATGGAATCCCAGTGTTGCATTACTTGCACTTAAAGCTGCTTCATTAACCTAAAATCCTAGAGCAACTCGGTCAAGGCATCGAGGTCGTGGACCAAGGGGCAATCACTCCGCGCCTTATTCAGTACAGCCACTTTGCCTTCAATGGAGCAATCTCTATCTGATGGAGTCAGGCTCCTCCCCCTGGCCCTCAGGAACACGCTGGTCTGCTGCTGAAGGTTCCTCTAAGGTGTGGGGACGGTCGTATGGTACCTCCCCCTCCCTCTCAGCGTGTTCAGATGTTTCGGCAGGTAGCGGCTCTCTGAACGGCTCCTCCAGGTGGCAGACTGAGCTGGTTTCGCTGAACGTGTCGCAGCCTGCACCTGAGCGCCGGAACAGCTTCTGACCTGCAAATGAAACAAGAAGTAAAGTAGATAAAATAAAAAAACAGTAAAATAAAGCTCTGCTAATTGTTTAACACAGTTTAACAATAAATGGTCTAAATGCTGGAATTAATGTAGAACTGCTAATTCACCCTTTAACCCTGAAGATCAGCACAGACTGCTGTTCACTATAACAACACAGACAACTGTCTCGCCTAGCTGGTAGCTAACGAAACGGCAAAGAGAGAGATTTAAGATGAACATTGATCATTTGGAGACGAATGGACTTATTAGTGTTTATAATCACTCCAGCTGGTTTAATCTGCAACGAGAAACTGACAAACACTAAAAAAGTCATGAAGGTGAAGTCAGATTCTTGTTCACAAGCTTCAAATCGTCTCATTACACCTTAAATGGTGCCGCAGTTACATTCTGGCTCCTCAGGCACCATTTAAGGTGGAACTGGAAAATTCTAATTAGAAGCTGGTGAATGAGAAGCGTCATAAAAATCGAACATTAAGAGACATTTTACAAGAAACTCTTCTACTTTTGTGGAAAAGTTTCCTGCTGGAGATGTGAGAAAAGCAGCTATAGCTGAGCTAAAGCTTAACGAAGAGCAAAGTAAGCCTGTGTTTTAGTTTATATTATACTTTTTATCTTGTACTAGCACATCAGCACATAGTGAGACACATTTACAGCCAGGATGGTAAAATGGACATAAAGTGTTGTGGCTCTCAAAGTGGTTTGATTTTGGTTGAAAAAATGGCTCTGTTTAACATTGAGGTTGTGACTCCTGGTTTGCTCAAAAAATCAAATATACACAGTTTTCTCTTCACCTTAACACAAACACAGCCCATCAGCCAACAGTGCTGGAGAAAATGTGGAATGCTAGTACTTGTGTGAAAGAAAAAGTACCCACTGTAAAATATTACTTGGGTAAAAAGGGCTCTATTTCTGTTTTGACTGTCAAAAAGGAAAAGTAAAAGCATTGTGAGATGTTTTCACAATCCATCTTTCTTCCTCTACACTCCTGAAAAAGATGGATCTTCAAGGGTTATTCAGAAAAGACAATGGTTCTATATAGGAGCATAAACATGAAAGAGACCTTTGCATGATTAAATGGCTCTTTGTACAGTGAAACTGTTCTTCAGAGAATGTGCTGCAGATGGTTCTACATAGAACCTTTTTGAAAAGGGTTCTGCTGTTGTAACAAACTTGACATCAAACCATAGAACCTTTGTTAGTGGTATATAGAACCAGTTTCAAAATTGTTCTATATAAAAGTTCTATATAAAATCCATCTACAGCACATTCTCCATCAATCTGAAGAACACGATGCAAAGAACGCCTTAATCATGCAAAGGGTTTTTTCAGTGTTCATGGTTGTAAGCTACACTGCTAAAAAAGATGGTTCTTCAATTCTTTAGTAAAGACAATGAAGGGTTCTTTAGCGAAGACAATGATTCTATATAGAACCATGAACACTTAAAGAACCATTTGTATAATTAAATGGTTCTTTGCATGGTGAAATGGTTCTTGAGATTGATGGAGAATGTGTTGTATATGGTTCTATAAAAAGGTTCTACATAGCACCAAAAAGAGTTCTATTTATGATGTCAAGCTTGTAACAATAGCAGAACCCTCTTTTGGTGCTGTATAAAAACATATACAACACATTCTACATCAATTTGAAGAACCATTTCTTGATGCAAATGGTACTTTAAGTCTTCGTTCTATGTATAACCACTGTCCACTAAAGAACCCTTGGAGAACCTTTTTTAAGAGTGTAATGGTTGGTCATTCAGCACACTGGACACATAAGCAAGTCTTTGAGAGATGCCGTGTTGTGGTTTGAGGTGAGTGATGCTAACTGTTGGGCTATAATCTTCCACTGTTTGTTGGCTACATTAGCCTCGTAGTCCGAGTGAACAGGGTTCCGTTAAACGTGGCGTAAAGGTGTGCAGGATGTCACCTGGCAGGCGTCTGGCTGCAGCTGAAGGGCTTTCAGAGGAGGCCTCTTTATTTGGTTGGGCTTTCAGAGAGTAAACAGGCTCAGTGGTGTCCAGAGAACCTGCAGGAAACAGAACAAACAATATAATTCAAAAGTAAACACATCCTCGTTACCTGAGTGCTATGGAATCTGTGCAGATGGCTCAGGATGTGGTGGCATAACTATAATAATAGTAATAAAAATAATAATAACGTACTTTATTATATAGTGCCTTTCCAAATCTCCAGGTCGCTTTACAGAGCATCAAAGATAAAGCAACAGTAAAGCCACCAAAGAAACACAAGACACAATGAAAACAACAACAGAGACCAAAAAAGCTGGACAAGAACAAGCGATGAGGCTGAAGCAGATGAGGTAACTCGGACATTATGGGCTGTGATGTTCTGAGATTTCACAACGCTGTGAATCCTGTTCTAAAGGACCGTAATCTAATGGAATTGTTCTGAGGTCAGAGGTCAAACCCCTGTCCAGCCGACTGGCCAGTACCTGCAGCCAGATCGAAGGTTCTGCCTTTAATGGAGCTCTGAACAGGAGAGAACCAGTTCATCACGGAGCTCACCAACGGGATCTGCCTTAGAACACCCTGCAGAGAGAGAGAGAGAGAGAGAGAGAGAGAGAGAGAGAGAGAGAGAGAGAGAGAGAGAGAGAGAGAGAGAGAGAGAGAGAGAAGGAGGGTGAGGAGAGAGAGTGAGGAGAGAGAGTGAGGAGAGAGAGAGAGAAGGAAAGTGAGGAGAGAGAGTGAGGAGAGAGTAGAGAGGGAAGAGGGAGGAGAGAGAGAGAAAGTGAGGGAGGAGAGAGACAGAAGGGGAGTATAGAGAGGGAGGAGAGAGAGAGGAGAAGAGTAGAGAGGGAAGAGGGTGGGGGGAGAGAGAAGTGGAGTATAGAGAGGGATTAGAGATAGAGAAGGGGAGTAAAGAGGGAAGAGGGAGGGAGACAGAGAAGAGCGACGAGAGAGAGAGAGAGAGAGAGAGAGAGAGAGAGAAGGAGAGTATAGAGGGAAGAGGGAGGAGAGAGAGAGAGAAAGTGAAGGAGGAGAGAGGGAGGAGAGAGAGACAGAAGGGGAGTATAGAGAGGGATTAGAGATAGAGAAGGAGAGTAGAGAGGGAAGAGGGAGGAGAGAGAGAGAAAGTGAGGGAGGGGAGAGGGAGGAGAGAGAGACAGAAGGGGAGTATAGAGAGGGATTAGAGATAGAGAAGGAGAGTAGAGAGGGAAGAGGGAGGAGAGAGAGAGAAAGTGAGGGAGGAGAGAGGGAGGAGAGAGAGACAGAAGGGGAGTATAGAGAGGGATTAGAGATAGAGAAGGGGAGTAAAGAGGTAAGAGGGAGGGAGAAAGAGAGAAGAGCGATGAGAGAGAGATAGAGCAGAGAGCAGAAAGGGAGAGAGAGAGAGAGAAGAAGAGAGGGATCATGATATGTCACTGCTCAATGGAAAAGCATTTGCAGAAAACGTGAAGTGCTAAAGTCCCTGTCAGGTGTTTCCGTTTTTGTGGCCAAGATCAGCAGGGCCTGGCGGACTGTTGAGGAAATTAAACTGTGCTTTTATTTTATCAAAGGACAGTGAGATTGTGGTGATATCAGATTGTGATCAGACAGAGGGAGCTGCAGCTGATCATGAGCCGTTTTGCCTGTCCGTGCGTTTTGTATTTATGCTGTAACGATGAAAAACAATTTCCCTTTAAACTGCAGTCTGTTATGACTGTGAGGCAGTTTTACTCTCCTGCCCAGAGATGATGGAAATCAGCTTCAGTCACAACATTTAAGACTGAACTTGAGTGCTGAATGAGAAGCTCCTGTCACATGAAGCCCCACATCACCAAAAGTCACTAAAAGCCATGTGGTGATAGCGCCCCCTTTTGGAGAACTTTCTGTTTAACCAGCAGTTCTTAAACTTTTCAAGTCCTCATTTCCGGACAATTTTGTT
The DNA here is from genome assembly GCF_015220715.1 of Pygocentrus nattereri. NCBI lineage: Eukaryota > Metazoa > Chordata > Actinopteri > Characiformes > Serrasalmidae > Pygocentrus > Pygocentrus nattereri. The sequence continues at coordinate 24,783,104 of NC_051224.1, forward strand.
TTTCATTGTTTACAGTCATCTGCAACAGAAAGGGCTCTCCTGTTGATTATGATGTCAAGCTTGTAACAACAGAAGAACCCTTTTGGCTGCTATACAGAACCCATTTTATTCTTTACTCGACAGTGGTTCTATATAGAACAATGAATGAATAAAGAACTTTGTGCATGGTGAAATGGTTCTTCAGATCGATGGAGAATGTGTTGTATACGCTTCTATTCAGCACCAAAACGGGTTCTGCCATTGTTACAAGCTGGATGTCAAAAATGGAAGAACCCTTTTTGGTGCTGTATAGAAGCGTATACAACACATTCTGTGTCCGTTTTCTGTTTGTGTAAGAAAGTAAGAAGCAAAAATGTTCAAATGGCTTCAAATGGCTCCTACAGCTGTCAAAGTCATTGCTTAGCAACGGCGTCTCAGCAGAGTGATACAGTGTTTGTGAAAAACCTGTGAAGTTATGGTGAAATAACAACATAATTAGAACGCTTCTCAACCAATCAGCTCGCATGGCCGGCACTAACTGTTGTATAATACACCAATAAGCTCTAGGTTTGAGAACCTGATAGAAAGTGGAATTCAGTCAGGAACCCTGTTTAAGACGAACGAGCATTGTTTACGTCTAAAACGAGCAAATCACCCCCCCACCACCACCACCACCACCACGTACCTCCTCCATGAGTTTCTCCTCGTTGGCTTTCTGAAGCTGCAGCTGTGCCTCCAGGATGCCCTTCCTCACCACCTCTGTCATGTTCTCCAAAAGCTACAAACAAACATGAACCGGTCATTAACACCAGTCCAGTCCAGTTCACCTCTAGATGCAGGAAAAGGGCCACTGGCATCATGAAGGACCCCACCCATCCAGCACACACACTTCTTGTTCCGCTCCCCTCAGGTAGGAGGTTGCAGAGCATTAAGAGCAAAACTACCAGACTGAGGAACAGCTTCTTCCCTGAAACTGTAAGACTCTTAAATTCCAATTAGACAATCACTGCAATGGCACTTCATGTCCACTTATTTATTGCTGCTTTACTGAATCAGTGCCTCCACTATATCATCCACACATGTCACTTTATACATCACCAGCATTTAGATGTACACCTCCTAACTCGTACTCATACTGCTGCGGTCCATGCTGCTGTTATCTGTCCTCCCCTGTATGCACCTTCTATTTATTGTTTATTGTTTGTCACTTTGGGAGTTGACTGGACCGTGAGTACAATGTTTCGTTCCACCTCATGTACCACATGAATGACAATAAAGCCTTATCTTATCTTATCTTATCTTATCTTATCTTATCTTATGTGATTCACCACTGTCGGAAGACACTTGCAGAACATTTTTTTAAACTATAACGAACCTTTATTTAACTAGATTTTATTTACAGGTATTTGGAATGTGAAGGACAGCTTAATAAATAAATAAATAAAAACTGAAAATAAATTCCAGCTTTGATATGACCAGAAAGAACTGCATGATTATTTCATTTAATCGGAGAGATAAAATCAGAATAAAAATAGATTTCAGCAAAATTTGCTTTTTAATTCTAGTCAGATTTTTGACTGAGGATTTTTGAGCAAATGAGAATAAGCCCCGCCCACTTCAATGCAATTCTTCAATTATAGTTATTTTATTATTAGTATATAGTTATTTTAATTATAGTTATATATTATATATATGATCCTGATTTTTATTATTATTGTTTGTTATTTGTTAATTATTATTCTTTATTTCTTTAAAAAAAATGCTAATAATAGACAACATTAAAAATGACATTAACACAATAAGTAATTATTTTGTGTATGTCAGTTTGTTTTCTGCTCTCTCTGTGAGGAAGCCCAGCATTATCTGTAGTAATCCTCCAATACTTGTTTATTCTAATCAATACTTCACTAAATTAATGCAAATGTGGCTGGTAATGAAATGTAATAAATCTATATGATCTATAAGATGTCTGGAGGTGTCCAGGAGAAATCTTTGCTCTTCATAAAAAGTTGTTGTCACTTTTTACTTTGTTTATGTTTACTGCCGATACCTTTCCACTCTCTTCAATCTCCCTCCCAACACAGACGATGGTTTCCACTAAAGCGGCCACGTCCAGATCCTCAGCTGCCACTCCGATGAATATACAGTTCTGCTCCTCAGTGAACTCAGGGCCTGCAGGAGGGGGCAGCGGAGTTAGATTAGATTTACACAGTGTCTAATACAGACACAGTGAAGTTAAACACAAGCTGTAAGTTTGATGAAGGTAAACAGACTGACCTGTCGAGAACTCCAGGTCAGTGTCCAGTTCCTTCAGCTTCTTCATCAGTTCACTGTTGATCTTCTCCACCTCCTGCTGCCTCTTTCCCTCCTCCAGGTCCGTCCTTCTGGGCTCATACCTGCAAACATACTGTCTATTCTCATATCCAAAACTCTGATGCACTTACAAAATAAATATCCAGTTACCAAACGTGTACATTATGATGAGTAATAAAGAGCAACCATGAGAGATCTGATCTGATGTGCTTCAGTGTGAAGATATAGAGAGCAAAAAATTATAGATTTTTCAGCAACAAAATAGAAAAACATTTATTATATTGTTTTGCAGTTAAACCAACATTAAAGCGGAGAATAATCTTTCATTAAACCAAAGAAAATCTTCTCAAAATTTCATGCATCTAACATCAATAGCTGAGAAGTTATGACTTTTCAAAGTTTCCACATTTTCCTAGAGTGCTATTTTTTTGTAAGTAAAAATTAAGACCATGCCCACTTTTCAATACCTCTATATCCCAGACACAAGTCTAGAATTTATGTTCTAAAATAATTCATATTATAAATTAATTTATATTCTAAATGTATATTCGATTGCGTATCTACTGGACACAATAACATTATTTCTTTTAATTTTATGTAAATCTGTGAATGTTTTGAGCCAACTTAAACCACTGGTGACATCCTGTATGAATAAAAATAATGCATGGCCATTAACAAGTTAAGTATCTTGTGATCTCAAGATAACAAAGTTGTTAAGCTGATATCAATCAATCAATGATATCAAGTGGAGGTTCTTTAAACACATTTGGGTTTTGTAAATATAATAAACATCTACTGACAGGCTGTGGTTCTGCTGTGGCATCGCTCCAAATAATTCTTATTATTAGTTCCCTTATTTTTGATAAGAAAAGCTTGACGTGCTACTGAGCTGCAATAGAACACAAACAGTGCAGCCTCAGTTTCTCTCATATTAGAACAGGTTAAAGAAACAGTTCAGCGAAAAAAAAAATAATTTACACAATTTTCCCACTTAGCCCAGATTTGGTCCATCAGCAAAGACATTTTTGGCTTAAAATATTGCTTTTTTTTTAGTTTAGTGAAGGAGCTCTGAAGCTAAGGTTACTCAAAAGCACTGGAAGTCAATAGTCACCCAAATCTTTTCTGTAAATACATCCACGAAACATCTCTCAAACCGCATCTTTATTAAGATGATGTTGACTTATCAATGTGGTTTACAGCAGTCTGACTTACTATAAGCCAGGTAAATAAAACATTGTTTCAGTGTAAGTGAACACCACAGACAGACACTTCAGACAGTAGATGTTGTCCAGAATTTTGATTCTCCTCCTTAGTCTCTTCCCTTTGTGTGCATGCTCGTCATACAAGTATATGGGGACAAGATTAGCTTTACAACTGCTGTTGTTTGTTTTCAAAACTGTTAATCTCGAATTTTCAAACTGAAGATATACACTACATGGACAAAAGTAAAGGTTCTAGACCAACCCCTGAAAAACACCCCCTGTAACATCATCCCTCCTCTACCAAACTTTACAGCTGGAACAGTGCATTCAGGCAGGTAACATTCTCCTGGCATTCACCAAACCCCAGAAGTGGCATCCTATGACGATGCCATGTTTAAAGTCACTCAGCTCATCAGTTCTTCCCTCTACTGCCAGTGTGTGGCTGTGGAGACTGCAAGGCTATGTGTTTGATTTTATCCACCTGTTGTAATGTAATGTGAACAGAACCGTTCAGAGTGGTTTGGTGTGAAATGCTTTGTTCTAGAGAAACTTACAGTGTCAGAACTGTTCACAGTGGTGGTGATAGGAACCAGACATCCACCTTTAAAAGTTCCCTCACACAAAGTATTACAATGAAATGGTTATGAATTCACTGCCTGATGACAGACACTTTTATGATAGTTTTGAGAGGATTTCAGCCTCAAACTCCATTCATAGAGGAAAGAAACATATTATGCAGGGTGTTGTGAGGCAAAATAGTCACCAAAGAACTTCCACTTTCCATATAAACTCAGAAGACTCGTGTAGGTTCACTGATGGTTCTGGATAGTAAATACAATGTATATATTTGCGTTGTAGTCTGGCCTCGCTCTCTCTGGGTGAGTAGGATGCCCCCCCCCATCTCCCCCATCACTCAACGCGATGCTAGTCAGCGCAGACTGTGACTTTGTGTAAGCGGCAGTTCGAAAAGAAGCAGTGACGCGTTACAGGTCTTAGAGGAAGCATGCGCTGCCTTCACCCTCCCAGTGTTGGTAGCATCATGTGATTGGGGGAGTCTGAAAATTGGCTAAAAAAAACAAATAAAATTGGTGTAATCCCACTTTAATCAAGGCCTGGATGTGGTTTGAGGAGGTTTGGGGATGTATTTACAGAAAGGATTTGGGTGACTATTGACTTTTACTGCTATTTAGCAATGTTAAGTTCTGGGTTAAAGCTCAGTTTGGACACCAAACATGTCTTGGCTGATCAACTACATCTGGAGTGAGTGCAGAAGTTCTCTGTCTCTGACCTGACAGCGCCGAGCCCGGGCCAGCTCAGCTCTTCTATGTAGCACAGAGCAGCGTGCTGGAGCACTTCCTCTCTGAAGTCCAGCCTGAAACGCAGCGTACAGCTCAGCACAGGAACCAGCTCGGCCAGCTTCTCCACCAGCACCGCCACGTCTGACTCCTGAGTACCTAACGCTGCACATCGGCACATCAGCACAGTCAGGACAACTTCCTATACCCTTTTTTATGAGACATACGGTTCTGACTAAAATTGACTACATTCAAATCTGATTAATGAACACAACTCTGTAGAGTTAGAACCGAACTATAGCTCAGCTAATGGCCCTGATGAGAATCTAAAGTCCAGTTATGGTTTATGGCTGGGTTACCAATGAGGCAAGTTCCTGATCAGAGCATGAACACAGTTTACACTTTTTACTGGACACTTCCTGTAAGCTGTGCCGCACCTTACGCAAACATTTGTGTTGTGAAACACATCAATGTGTCTGTGGAAAAGCTCACCTGCGGCAGTCATTAAAGGGTTAAAGCGCACACAGACTCCTTCATCCTCCAGCTCCACTACGTCCACTCCGCTGGCCGGAACATGCAGAGCTAGCTGTTCACCGAGCTGAGGAGAAATACGATTATACAGCTTTCAAACTAAAATGAAAATTCTGTCATAATTTCTTGATTATAAACAATATAATTTAACTAAAAATGGCAAAGGTTCGCAAACGAACTAAGCTGGCTTGACAAACTGTTGCTCTGGAATCCCAGGTGGTTGCTAAGTTGTTGCTAAGATGTTGCTATGGTATTCTAGGTGTTTGCTACGGTGCTGCTAGGCCATTTCTATGTAATTCCAGGTAGTTGTTAAGGTGTTGCTATGCTATTGCTGTTACTCCAGGTGGTTGCTACAGTGCTGGGTGTTCTCAGGCAGGCTGGGTGTTATGTTATCCCAGGCAGGCTGGGTGTTATGTTATCTCAGGCAGGTGTTAAGGTGTTCCTATGCCATTGCTGTTTTACTCCAGGTGGTTGCTAAGGTGTTGCTAGACCACTGCTTTTTTATTCCAGGTGGCTGCTACGGTGTTGCTAGGCCATTCCTATATTATTCCAGGTGGTTGCTAAGGTGCTATGACTCGCATCTGTACAGTGATTCTGTTAATGAGTTGTGCGCTTACCCATCTGTTGAGGGCGTCCTGCACCTCTCTCTCTCCTGTAAAATATCCCTCCATAGAGCCGCCACTGGACGCTGTGGAGGGGGGAAATCATACAGGGGTAAAGGAAGATACACTAATATTGTAGGTAATTTTTTGGCTGTTACTAATACATACAGACATATATACAAACATCTGATTATTCCACCTGCCATTTAACTATCCATCCATCCATCCATCAATCCCCCATCCATCCATCAATTCACTCATCCATCCATCCATCAACCTATCCATCCATCCTTCAATCCACCCATCCATCCACCCACCAATCCATCCATCCTTTAGTCCACCCATCCACTTATCTTTTGTCAAGAGAAAAAACTGAAACATCACCTGAACTGTTATCTTGGGAGAACCTGAACACCACCACAGGAGAACACAGCTCATCTTCTACCTGAAAACATGAAAGAGAGAGAGAGAGACAGAGAGAGAGAGAGAGAGAGAGAGAGAGAAGAGTGAGAGACAGAGAGAGAGAGACAGAGAGAAAGACATGGTATCTAACACACCTTTTTTGACACTTATATATGAATATGAATATTAGCAGGAGTTTTTATGTCATGCAGTAAGCAGCACTCGTCTGTGGCTCATTCAGGTTGAGCTTTAGGTCTGAAACATTCTGATGTGATGTCATGGAGAGTTTTAGTGTGAGGCGCTGGGCAGACGGGTTAAACTGGATCGCATGGCTCTTGACCTGAAGTCATGCACTGGTGCTGGAATGTTACGCTGGATCCATGAGTGACATTCTAACAGCCTACGGTCAACCTTCTGAACAACAGACTGAGCAATAAACAAATAATCCACGGGAGGGGGTCCGTTATAGGCTCCTATACCCAGCCCGACTCCGGATCACATACAAAGGTAAGGATAAGCAGTTTCAAGACGCAGTAGAGGCCATGGCTTATGTTAAGGACAATATTCTGTAAGGTAGCGTCGTTTTTATACTGTGAACAGACTTTTTGGTGAGTACACGAACTTGGGCTTGAACACGTCTGAGTCTTTGGTGATGGGGATTGGAGATGCAAGGACTACAGCAGATTTGATTTTTCAAGAATTTCTGTTAATTTGATTGAACTGTGGTACATTTATTATTGTTTTTTTTTTTTATAACCTATATCTCTCCCTTATTATTAATCACTGTGTATCTCACCTAATTGTTTACCTGTCATCAGTATTATAGTCTAATAGTAGATACTAATTGCCACTTTTACTTTATTTTTAATTGAAATGTTTGGGTTACCTTATTTGATATTTTAATATATAGTATATGTGCAGAGCAAGCTGCAGAGCTGGAGTCCTCTTAAAAGCACTTTATGTGTGGATTTTCTTTTTGCGAGGGGTTAGTTTCTCACCATGTTCTAGTTGGTGACTGGGGAAGGGTTACTGTTGCACTAAATGTATTGCTCCTATTTTTTTGTTGTGCTATCTTTCAGGTTAGTGGAGGGATCCTCTTCTGTCTGCATTACACAAAAATTACCCATGGTACATCCATATTACTACAACTCATAAATACATAAGACTAACATAAATGGTTGCTCACACTGATAAATCAAAAACTTGCCAGATAAACTTTGTAAGTTGGAACGTTAAATCCTTAAATCACCCAGTGAAACGCCGAAAAGTACTTTCACACCTTAAACAACTAAATGCAGACATTGCCTTCCTGCAAGAAACCCATTTGAACACGTTTGACCATTTTAGACTTAGAGGGGGATGGGTTGGACAACTTTTCCATTCTAATTTTCATTCTAGATCTAGGGGAACAGCTATTTTAATTAAAAAGACCATCCCATTTGTAATGTTAAAAGTTGATGCTGACTCAGCTGGTCGTTATATAATAGTTGTGGGCAGACTGAACAATACTCCAGTAGTTTTAGTAAACATATATGCACCTAATTGGGATGACAGTGCATTTTTTACCAGCCTCTTTTCCCTTATACCCGATATAGACACACATCATCTCATATTAGGAGGAGATATTAATTGTGCCCTGTCGCCCTCATTGGATCGTAGTTCACCCAAGACCACGCAACCAACCCGTTCAACAACTGTGCTTAATCAGCTTCTAAAAACCTATGGAATGGCTGATGTATGGCGCTTTCAGAATCCTGGGCGCAGATGCTACTCCTTCTATTCACCCGTTCACAAAACATATTCTCGTATTGATTTTTTTTTTTGTTGATAGTAGCTTACTGCCATTAGTCACGGAATGTGAATATCAGGCAATAGTAATATCAGACCATGCACCATTGTTAATGACATTAAACTTGCCTACTTGCAGCAGTGGATATCGGCCGTGGCGATTTAATACACTACTTCTCTCTGATACTGAGTTTGTTAAATTCATTTCTAGAGAAATAGATGACTTTTTAGAATGTAATCAGACCCCAGGAATGTCCTATTGTCTAATTTGGGAGACGTTAAAAGCCTATCTCAGAGGCCAAATCATTTCATACAGTGCCCGTGTAAAGAAAAAACAACAGGAGCGGCTTAAAAAGATCGAAAGCGATATTCTGCAGTTGGATGGGGTTCTCTCACTTTATCCATCCACTAATTTATTTAAGGAACGATTAGCTCTTCAGACAGAATTTAATTTGCTATCTACAAAACTTACTGAGAATCTGTTAAACAAGTCTAGACACAAGTCATATGAACATGGTGAAAAAATTGGAAAAATCTTAGCCCATCAATTACGGCAACAGAGTGTTGATCAGTCAATTCTTGAAATTACTGATGAACTTGACAAAAAATTAACTGATCCTTCAGAGATTAATAATAGGTTCATGGAGTATTACTCACTATTATATACATCTGAATCTAGTAAGAATGAGTTATTGTTTGACTCATTTTTTAGCAAAGTTACGTTACCCACTATAGATGAACAATTTGCCTTAGATTTGGAGAGGCCATTTTCAAAGGCCGAAATATTGAAAGCTATTGCCTCCATGCAAAGTGGGAAGTCGCCAGGGCCAGACGGCTTTCCAAGCAAATTTTTTAAGAAGTTCTCCTCACAACTTTCCCCTATACTGCTTGCTGTCTATGATGAATCCTCCATCTCTGGATCATTGCCAGAAACCATGAGGCAAGCCGTTATTTCTTTAATTCATAAAAAGGGTAAGAGTAAATTGGATTGTAGCTCATATCGGCCTATTTCATTGTTAAATGTTGATAGTAAAATATTTGCCAAACTTTTAGCACTTCGATTGGAAATTGTTATACCTTCAGTAGTGTCTGATGATCAGACTGGGTTTATTAAGAATCGGTATTCATTTTACAATATACGTAGACTTTTGAACATCCTCCATCATCCCACTCCACTCGATATACCTGAGGTGCTTTTGTCCTTAGATGCTGAAAAGGCATTTGATCAGGTGGAGTGGGATTACCTCTTCTATACATTGAGAAAATTTGGTTTTGGTCCAAAATTTATATCATGGATTCAGGTTTTATATTCCTCCCCTTTGGCAGCAATTCGGACAAATAATAATATATCATCTTTCTTTCCATTAGGTTGCGGGACTAGGCAGGGCTGCCCCCTATCGCCCTCGTTATTTGCACTGATGATTGAGCCTTTAGCAGTTGTAATACGGTCTGATAGTACTATTAAGGGCATATGGAGGGGTGAATCTTAACATAAAGTGTCCCTCTATGCGGACGATACCCTCTTGTACGTGTCTGAGCCACTTAAGACCTTGCCTCAAATATTGTCATTACTTGGTAGTTTTGGAAAAATATCAGGATATAAAATAAATTTGCAAAAGAGTGAACTTTTGCCGATCAATACAGCAGCCAGACTAATCACATTTGACTCCTTACCATTTAAACTGAGTAAAGATAAATTTAAGTACTTAGGTATTTGGGTTACTAATAACTACAAGCATCTCTACAAAGCAAATTTTATTCCACTGATGGACTCTATAAAACAAGATTTCAAACGCTGGCGTACATTACCGATTTCATTAGGAGGCAGGATAAACACTGTTAAGATGAATATCTTGCCAAGATTTTTATATCTGTTCCAGTGCATTCCAATATTTTTAACTCAATCTTTTTTTTTACTCATAGACAAGCTAATATCAGCATTTATATGGAATGGGAAAAATGCACGCATCCGCAAAAGTATCCTGCAGCGACATCGAGAACATGGTGGACTATCGTTACCCAATTTTCAGTATTATTATTGGGCAGCCAATGCCCGCTCTATGTTATATTGGTTTAAATCATATATTGATGGTCCTGAGTGGCTGTCTCTTGAGAATTTGTCATGTCAACCTGCCTCATTACATGCATTGCTCTGCTCAACGTTCCCATCACCTCATCCAGTATGCAAATACTCTCTAAATCCAGTGGTTAAACATTCTCTCAAAATATGGGGACAGTTTAGAAGACATTTCTCACTTAATGATATCTCCGTCCATGCTCCCATAGCAAAAAATCACATGTTTACTCCTTCTATTATAGATGACTCTTTTAATGCTTGGTCTTTAAAAGGTCTCAGGGTATTAAAAGATATGTATGTTGAAGGCAGTTTTGCAACTGTTCAACAAGTGAAAACCAAATTCCAAATTCCTAATGCTCACTTCTTCAACTATCTTCAACTTCGCAGTTTTATATCATCATCTGTTTGTAATTTCTAGAAGTGAATCCGTATTCTAAAGGAGCCATTGGTAAAATTTATAGTATAATGAATACTCATAATATGGGACCACTGGCTCGCGTGAAGAGGCTGTGGGAAGAGGACCTGGCTACAGGAATAACTGAGGATGTCTGGCAATCTATATTGAAAAATATTCATCTATCTTCGATATGTCAAAGACATCGACTGATCCAATTTAAAGTGGTCCATAGATTGCATTGGTCCAAAGTAAAACTGGCAAAATTTAAACGATAGATCCTCACTGTGATAGATGTGAAGTTGAGCCTGGAACTCTGTACCACATGTTTTGGCTTTGTCCAAAACTTGAAGATTTTTGGAAGTCTATATTTAGGTTTATCTCTGATATATTGGGGACAATAATAGAGCCTGATGCCATAATCTCTATATTTGGCATTGCACCACAGTATTCTCATTTAAATCAAAATAATAAAATCCTTATAGCCTTTACTACTCTTTTAGCTCGAAAGCAAATACTACTTAAATGGAAAGATAAGTCCCCTCCAACTTTTAAAATGTGGTTTATTGAACTTTTATACAATTTGACTATGGAAAAAATAAGGTATTCTATAAGAGGTTGTGCCTACAAATTTTTTTATATCTGGCAACCGGTTTTGGATCAAATTAGGGAGATGGATCCCTCGCTAATCTCATTCTCACAGGAGTAATGTACATATTTTGTAATTTATCATTTTTTTTTCTTCTCTCCTTTTTAAATACTAATACTTTATGAATCTTTTCAAATCTATATTTGCATTTGTGCAACATTTGGGGGTTGTTTTGGGTGGGGGGGTTGAAATAATGACAAAAAATAAAACGTGTATTATATAGTGTATTAATGCTTAAGATGTTCAATAAAAACACTTTGAAGAAAACAAATAATCCATACTGGACCTTCAGATACAGCAGTCAGCTCCTCGTTTTAAAGGGCCAAAGCTGTTTTATTCCGAAATATAACAAAGAATATTCTGTTTTCATTCATTTGAGGCTTTTACATCATTAACAGACCTGGTGAAAAACCAAGAACAGACTCCCTCCAAGTTCTAACAGTATGAGCTACGACAGGTTATGACAGGTATAAACAGCCCTGTAATATCATCCAAATGTTACCAGAACACTTCTCTTCTTCTTCCTCGTCCTTTCAGTTCACATTCCTTTCGATAACAAAAGGTGAATGGGGATCTGAGCTTCTCCTGTCTGGTTAGCCAGGGGCAGCAATTCAAAATGTTAAAAAAACCTGTTTGTGCTGTTTTTGAGGGTCTGATAAGATCAACTTCAGAAACTATGAGTGTCACACCACTGCTCAAAACATTTGTACACTAGTGAATATTTTATGATGCCTCCTGCCAGTGGTGGACAGTAACTAAGTAAATGTAATTGATTTCTGTACTTAAGTAGTTTTTTGTGTATCTGTACTGAAGTTTTTCCATTTTGGGCGACTTTTTACTTTCACTCCACTACATTTCAAAGTCTAATATCTGACTTTTTCCTCCACTATATTTTGAAAAATCTGTCCTTCCTTTTGGTTTTTGTGTGTATAAAAACGTAACATGTTAAAACGAAAGAAGCGCAAAGCAAGAACACCAATCAGGGCACAGCGGTCACTTTGTTTAAATACAGCACAATATAGAAATATGGACACATATGCAGTCGTGACTGACGCGTCTTTTTACTGAATTTATACAAACACTTTCATTTTATAGTAAATTAGTCTGGGCTGGTTTATGTTTATGAACAGAGACCTACAGATCAACATAGCAAAGGAGCTCATTTGTGATCCTGAGTTTAAAGCCAGTTTTTATTAAACTTAAACTTGTATCTAAGTTGTAAATAAATCTTAAACTGAAACTTTGCTTGTGTGTAAAAAGTGATTTCAGAGCCACTCGGTTCTCCCTGATGGAAACTGTTTACCTTCAGTGTTTTGTGCTTATGATCATTTTAATAGACGTCAGCGTCACTAATTAATGACCTTCTATTAAAAGACTGGTTTACCAAGAGAGACGCTGGAGGATTTTCACCTAAAATGAAGGCAAGTCTAGTTATAAAAATGATAACAGGACATTACAGTCATAATTAATCTTTTAGTACTTTTACTTTTGATACTTAAGTACATTTGAAGACAAATACTTTTGTATTTTTACTCAAGTGGAGGTCTAAAGGGAGGAACTTCTACTTTTACTGGAGAAATATTTTACGTTGGGTATCTCTACTTTAACACAAGAACCACTGCCTCCTGCACTTTAAATGGCCAAGGAAGGCTCTTTTCTCTCCAGTAACTGCGCTAAAATGCTAGAGCAGAAATCAAAATCAAAATTTACACAGCTTCCCCTTCACACCAAATGCAGACAATCAGACAAGACATGTTTGGTTTGCTTATTTAGTTTTATGCTGCCTTTGATTCTTCCACGGAAGGTCCTATATTTCTTGATTTGTGTTCAAGTGGTTTTGGTTGGAAACAAGACAGATGTGCAGTAAATAATGCTTTGTTTGTTTTTCTTTACAGTCTGTTTTTGCAGGACCGTAACCAGGATCAGAATTTTAGTGAGGTCCATTTTGCAGAAATCTCATAGTGAATAAACTAACTGCCAAATATGATAATTACACAAACTTTAAGTTTCTCTTTTAGGGTTTTTTTTTAGGTAAGTTGATTTAATTAATAATTTAATTATTTGTTTATGTTAATCTTATCAGATTTTCTCAGTGATTTCAATTATGTTTTCAAAACGATAATTTAACCTCAGTTCCCCCCCAATCAAAGTGGGAGGAGTCTGGTCTGGTACTGGGGGCAGTCATGGGCAGGAAGTTAGGGAACCAGCCTTGTGACCGGAAGGTCGCCGGTTCGATCCCCAGAGCCAACAGCACATGACTGAGGTGTCCTTGAGCAAGACTAACCCCCAACTGCTCCCTGGGCACTGCGGATTGGGCTGCCCACCGCTCCAGGCAAGTGTGCTCACTGCCCCCTAGTGTGTGTGTGCTCACTAGTGTGTATGTGGTGTTTCACTTCACAGACGGGTTAAATGCGGAGGTGGAATTTCCCCGTTGTGGGACTAATAAGGGTCACTTAATCTTAATCTTAATCATAATCTTAATCTTACAACTGTTGACGCTCAACATGGCGACTGTTTACAAGGAAAGTCCCACCCTCCGAGAGAAAAAGCTAGACAGCTTGCTGGTTAAGCCATACTAATTGATGTGCATTAGCTTCCATTACTTGTTGGCTACATTAACCTCATAGTTCCAGGACTAAAACCAGTGGTGGACAGTAACTAAGTAAATGTAATTGGTTTCTGTACTTAAGTAGTTTTTTCGTGTATCTGTACTTAAGTTTTTCCATTTTGGGCGACTTTTTAATTTCACTCCACTGTTTGTAAAAAGTGATTTCAGAGCCACTCGGAAACTGTTTACCTTCTTTTAGTACTTTTACTGACACTTAAGTACATCTGAAGACAAATACTTTTGTACTTTTACTCAAGTGGAGGTCTAAAGGGAGGAACTTCTTTTTATTGGAGTAATATTTTACCTTGAGTGTCTTGAACTCAAGTACAGGGTTTGTGTACTTCGTTCAACACTGACTAAATAAAACTAAAGAAACAAACTTCAGACACCAAACGCGTCTTGGCTGATCAGCTACACTGGTGTTAAAGCTGGGGTGGCTTTAAGCACCGAACTGTGTCTCAGATTTGAATCCACACATCAGTCCCTCAGAGTCAGGTCCAGCGCTGATGACCCGCAAATCATCAAAGCTCTATGAGGTGAGGTTTCCCCAGATGCTTGTGCTCATGCCTGATGCACTGATGGGTGGAAAACCCTCAGAGCAGACGCTGTGCGGCAGGCGGACATGGTGAGGGAGGGAGCAGTGGAGACAGGGCAAGCAGAAAGAGAGAGAGAGAGAGAGAGAGAGAGAGAGAGAGGGGGGGGGGGGGGGGGGGGGGAGAGGGAGAGAGGGAGAGAGAGAGAGGGAGAGAGGGAGAGAAGGAGAGAGAGAGAGAGAGAGAGAGAGAGGTAGAGAGAGAAGGGGGGGGACGCGTGAGGGAGAAGTGAGAGTTCAGGCAGAGAGAGGGTGGGTCCCACCTACAATAGAGAGAATGAGCGAGCCCAGGACGTCCCGCAGTGAAACCCCGGAGATAGGCGGGACCCGCGAGCGAGACACCAAACCCTGAAACCAACGGCACCCGGTTCTCACTAACACACACTACTGCAGAACCTCACACACACACACACGCGCCACTGCCATATAGAATTGGGCGATAATCTCATCTTTCAGTAAGATCAACCATAAATTTATCATGACACATTCATCCAACTAATTCAGCAATTCATAAGGCTTACTGTATAATTCATTATACTTTATTATAGACACTGAATAATTCATAGTAGATACTAAATATTTCACAATAGATACTGAATAATTCATAGTGGATACTAAATATTTAATAGAGGATACTAAATAATTAATTAGAGGTACTGAATAACTCATACAAGACACAGAATAATTCATAGCAGATACTAAATACTTCATAGTGGATACTAAGTAATTCATTATAGATACAGAATAATTCATAGCAGATACTAAATATTTCATTGTTGACAGTAAATATTTCATTATAAATACTGCATATTTCATAGTGGCTACTACATGATTCATTGTAGATACTGAATAATTCATAGTAGATATTGAATAATTCAGATATTTCCACTGTGAATCCAGTTAAACAGGTTGTTTTGTCAAGTTTTTAAGAAATGTTTAAATAAATGGTTCTCCTTTGCTTTATCCACATTACCACAGTATGAAGGTACTCTACATTATACATTATTAATCACTAAATGCTGTTCCCCATATCGCCCAGCTCTATCACCAACACACACAATACAGACACAACACTGGCTGCACTTTACCATGCTCAAAGCCTCGAGGAGAGAGATTTCACTGTTGAGGACATCCTGATGATGGTGACAGGGAGAAAGGGCTGTTTTTAAGAGTTTTTAAGGGTTTCTCTCAGGCTGAATGATTAAAGGCCTAAAGATATGAGCCAATTTGATGTGTTCTTCAATAATAATGCTCAAAGTGTCTCTGAATTACATGTTTAAGTTGTTCTTTTTGGAAAACTCACAGATGGGAAATTAAAAAGGACAGAAATCTTCATAATATGGATTTACACTGCCCGTCAGATGTTTGAGAACATCTGGCTTTTCAAAAGTTTCTTTTTTCTTCTGGTGGTTTGCAATGATGGATCATATGAAATAGAAAGCTGTTAAGATTTTGCCATTTTTCTCCTTGCAAAAGCTGTGGATACTGCCAAAGACCACATATTTGGACGTTTCAGTTTCAGGCATGTGCTTTTGACTATATAGTTTTGAAAGGAAAACAGTCAAATAATTTTCTGAAGTGTTGAAGATAAACACGTCCAAAGTGTAATAGTGAAATATGAACATTATTAATCTAAAGTAAGAAAAGGCGAGGTGTCCCCATACTTCTGATGGGCAGTGTACAGTACTATATTTCTCAGAGAGGCTTTGTTGACATGCTGCTGAAAGTATGAAAGTGTACGTGTTCACTTACCGAAGTCTTTATGCAGTTCAGTGACTTCAGCTGCTCCAGTAGCTTCTGACTCTGTACAGAAACACATCAGTCAGGTTAGTCAGCTGGCCATTAGGCCATGTTTACAGTGCTTTACATACAACCCCAATTCCAATGAAGTTGGGACGTTGTGTAAAACAGAAATAAAAACAGAATATGATGATTTGCAAATCCTTTTAAACCTATATTCAATATACACTACAAAGACAAGATATTTAATGTTCAAACTTTGTTGTTTTTTGCAAATATTCACTCAATTTGAATTTGAGGCCTGCAACACATTCCAAAGAATTTGGGACAGGGGCAACAAAAGACTGGGAAAGTTGAGGAATGCTCAAAAAACACCTGTTTGGAACATTCCACAGGTGAACAGGTTAATTGGAAACATGTGAGTGTCATGATTGGGTATAAAGGGAGCATCCCTGAAAGGCTCAGTCGTTCACAAGCAAGGATGGGAGAGGGTCACCACTTTGTGAACAACTGCATGAGCAAATAGTCCAACAGTTTAAGAACAATGTTTCTCAACGTACAATTGCAAGGAATTTAGGGATTTCATCATCTACAGTCCATAATATCATCAAAAGATTCAGAGAATCTGGAGAAATCTCTGTGAGTAAGCAGCAAGGCAGAAAACCAACAGTGAATGCCCGTGACCTTCGATCCCTCTGGCGGCACTGCATTAAAAATCGACATCATTCTGTAATGGATATTACCACATGGGCTCAGGATCACTTCAGAAAACCACTGTCAGTGAACACAGTTCGTCGCTCCGTCTACAAGTGCAAGTTAAAACTCTGCCATGCAAAGCGAAAGCCAGATATCAACAACACCCAGAAACGCTGCCGGCTTCTCTGGGCCCGAGCTCATCTGAGATGGACTGATGCAAAGTGGAAAAGTGTCCTGTGGTCTGATGAATCCACATTTCAAACTGTTTTTGGAAATCATGGATGTCGTGTCCTCCGGGCCACAGAGGAAAAGGACTGTCCGGATTGTTATCAGCACAAAGTTCAAAAGCCAGCATCTCTGATGGTGTGGGGGTGTGTTAGTGCCCATGGCATGGGTAACTTGCACATCTGTGAAGGCACCATTAATGCTGAAAGGTACATACAGGTTTTGGAGCAACATATGCTGCCATCTAAGCAA
Organism: Pygocentrus nattereri; assembly: GCF_015220715.1. Classification (NCBI taxonomy): domain Eukaryota; kingdom Metazoa; phylum Chordata; class Actinopteri; order Characiformes; family Serrasalmidae; genus Pygocentrus; species Pygocentrus nattereri. The sequence goes on from NC_051224.1 coordinate 24,800,449, forward strand.
CGTCTTTTTCACGGACGTCCCTGCTTATTTCAGCAAGACAATGCCAAGCCACATTCTGCACGTGTTACAACAGCGTGGCTTCGTAGTAAAAGAGTGCGGGTACTAGACTGGCCTGCCTGCAGTCCAGACCTGTCTCCCATTGAAAATGTGTTGCGCATTATGAAGTGCAGAATATAACAACGGAGACTCCGGACTGTCGAGCAACTGAAGTTGTACATCAAGCAAGAATGGGAAAGAATTCCACCTACAAAGCTTCAACAATTAGTGTCCTCAGTTCCCAAACGCTTATTGCGTGTTGTTAAAAGGAAAGGTGATGTAACACAGTGGTAAACACGCCCCTGTCCCAACTTCTTTGGAACATGTTGCAGGCATCAAATTCAAAATGAGTGAATATTTGCAAAAACAATAAAGTTTATCCGTTATAACATTAAATATCTTGTGTAGTGTATTCAATTGATTATAGGTTGAAAAGGATTTGCAAATCATCGTCTTCTGTTTTTATTTCTGTTTTACACAACATCCCAACTTCATTGGAAGTGGGGTTGTACAGCGGTGTATGTATGTATGTAGTACAGCAATACTCCTAATTCAGTACATTACTACTCCCCAATATGATGCACTACTGCTCTCTATATAGTTCACTACTACTCCCCAAATAGTGCACTACTGATCTCTAAATAGAACAGTACTGCTCCCCAAATAGTGCACTGCTGCTCTCTATACAGTTCACTACTACTCCCCAAAGAGTGCACTACTACTCTTCATATAGGGCACTACTGCTCTCTATATAGTTCACTACTACTCTCCAAATAGTGCACTACTACTCTTAATATAGTGCACTACTGCTCTATATTGTTCACTACTACTCTTAATATAGTGCACTAGTGCTCTCCAAATAGTGCACTACTACTCTCCAAATAGTGCACTACTACTCTCCAAATAGTGCACTACTGCTCTCTACATGGTGTACTTCTACTCTTTACCTTGCACACTGATCTCCATGTAGTACTACTCCCTGTGTCATGTACTTCTGCTTCTTATGTAGTGCACTACAACTCCCCATATAGTGCACTAGTACTCCCCATATACTGTACTGGTACTCCCCATACAGTGCACTATTACTCCCTGTGTAGTGCATTACACCCAAATAGTTTATTTCACACTGTAACTTTCCACCTGTATTCATTTGCCATTTTATCAGAAACACCTGCCACTGTATCCAAATACTGAGCTCAACACATTGGAAACAAACAAAACATAAATGTAAAAAGGGTCATGACTTTTGCACGGCTGCGTTTTATTGTTTTAGTCAATTGGTCAATTTTCTGATCACAGCTATATACATCATTTGGGCGGTGGATCATTGTCAGCACAGCAGTAACACCCACTGGTTGTATGCGCAGCTTGATTAGCCATCTTCTAATTCTAAATAATTGGTCAGTTTCTGACCAGAGTTGCTCTTAGCTGGACATTTTTGTGTGGATAGTGCACTCAACCTAGCAGTGACACGGGTGTGTGTAAACCTCAGCAACACAGCCGTGTCTGATGCACTCATACCAGCACCATACACACTACCATGCAGTGACACTGCTGTGCTGGGAATGAACCACCACCCAAATAATATCTGGACAGCAGTGGTTCTGTTTTCAGAAACTGAACAAAGATGAAGGGGTAAAGGGGAGCTGACCAAACAAAAGGCTACAGTCTGCAAGTGTAAACCTACAAAGAGCACTTACTCAGTGTAAAATGTCCAGTGACTGTTGATACTAGGTAGACTGGAACCTCAGTGTACAGTACTGTTTGGTTTTAAGGATGTATTTAGTATGCTATATAGTGAATAGGGAGCCAGATGAAATTTGAGATGTGTACTCACGAGTTGGGACGCATGCATAATCCTCTGTACAATCCCATCATGCCCCAGGTACTGCAGGGGACAGCCAGAGGGGTCAGAGCACGCAGCTTCTCCACCGGCTGACTGGACGTTAGACCTGCTGCAAGAGACTGAGGGAGAGAGGGAGAGAGGGAGAGAAAACTTAAAAACTATGAAACAACACATGGAATATAAATTTGTCTACTAGACAGCAAAAAATATCTTTCAAAAGAGTTCAATTGTTTCAGATATATCAAATTTATCATTTTGAGATGGTGGTAAGAACATTATACAATGTATATAACTTATGTCTAGACACTTATACCTTTTTTACATTATTTTATCAGGTGAAATTATCATCTTTTATTTGCAAATAATTCTGCTACATCATCTACATTATGTCTCGGAATAGGAAATGTTGCCTGCAGGAAAATCAGACAATTTTATTTTATTTATCAGTGGATAATATTACTCAAAACAATTCAATTATAATATTCTTACAACAATCTCAAAATGATAAATATTAGAGGTATTAAAAAGATTTAATGTGTTTTCACTTGCGAACATACCATTTTTGCAGTGTAGGACATAATAACAAGCATTTGAGTATAAGCCTTTAGATTAAAAATATCTTTAAGGTTATAAAAAGGTGGTTCACACACCTGACTGATACTGTATGTCTAAAGTGGTGTGAAGTGTACAAAACTAATTTGTGTTACTCATATCTCAATTAGGAACCATATGGTTAGTTCTCTTTATGGTTTCTCAATGTGCTTCTTCTTGTACTGTAATATGGATTTACAAACCAACGCAGGGTCCTCGTGTCTGTAGAGCGTGACGGCCGGTACAGAGGGCAGCCCGAGCCATGGCCCGGGGGTCAGAGTCATACTGTCACACTTAGTGGCTGCCTGGAAGCACACGCAAAAACCCCATTCAGATAAACTCCAACAAAACTCAACAGCTCAAAGTCAGGAGGAACCTTTATTTGACATTTTTCTTACATTTTATTTGACATTTTATTTTTCTTGCCTTTTATTAGTTATAATTTATAGGTCAGTGACACGGCATGCATTTTGTGTCCAGGTCCATTATTTTCCAAAAACTAATTGTATAAATCCATGGCATACATCAAATTATTCAACAATACTTCTTTTATGGGAAACAGTTTTCATTGCATTCATGTAAATTAATTTCAGTTTCTTTTTGTCTCCAAAGTCTAAAATGTCAGGTGCTGCAATCATCCAACTAAAGATGTGACTATGTAATTATCAAAAAGGTAATTTAGTTAAAAAACTGTAAATAATATAATTTGGCATGATTTTATGTCTGAAAATGTTACCAATAAAATCCATGGTTGCAAAACAAGACAACTTTTAAAGAACTTGACTCACTGAAAATGTTTGTCTGCAAGCTCGTACGTCCTCAAATGTCAGGCGCGAAACCAAAAGCAAAGGACTTTTATTTTGAAATGATTTATGCACGAATTGTAATGTTTCAGTCGTGATTAAAACAGTTCAGTTTACAATGTCAGGTGGTCTGACCTCAGTAGAGATATGAAAAGGTGGAATTATTATATGTTATTATTATATTATATAATAAATGTTTATTTATTTTGAAAAGGTCAAAGGTGAAGGTCAAAGGTTTCTACGGTGTGTCCAAGTAATGCCTGTTTGATATGAAATTAGTCTGAAAGCAATTAAAGCTTGATAACATATGTTTTAAGATAGAACATATAATTGCAAACAAACATGCAGATATAAAAGTGCACATCTCTTCCTTTTTAATAATAGGATTGTTAAAAACTGTCACTTTGAAAAACCTTATTTGCCACTGAACCATATAATATGTGGTTTTATGTACCAAAAACCTGTTCCAACCTTTTAATCCCACAGAATTAAACACACTGTTTTTGTTACTGTGCAGGCCGATATGTAAAAAAGGCCTTTGTTCTGATTGGCTGTCCTACATGGGCGGTCATATGTAAATGTGTTCATTTACATATGTAAATGTATTCATAGTTGTGCCAGGTGGGCTTTTTGGCAATCTAGTTCCTATATATAAACTGTATGGAGTGGGGAGTGAATGGTCCTCTTTAAAATGTCCAGCGAAAGAACTGACAAGCCAGATCAAGTTGTTTGAAACGGGAAGATTCTAGAGACCCTCAATTAACACGCACAGGTACAGCCCACCTGCCCAACATTTAATCCAGTCAGGATTTGTTGGTGTCTGTATCATTGGTGTAGAAAGTGCTTTAAATATAAAGTTCGTTTTAAAATAAGCAGCTTACTGTGACTGTGGAGGAGATGTTTCCCAGCACCAGCATCGCCAGGTTGACGCTAAGAAACACAGCAAAATAAAAGTCATTAATAAATAATCTGTCTCTCAAAATCACACGGCTAGTAGTGATGCAAAGGCAGTGGAAAAACTGGAGGAATGTTTGGAGGAAAATTGTGTCATTTTAACGTTTGAACAAACTGCAGCTTTAACATCTGAAACATAAAAAGAAGTTCTATATGTTACCAGTGATGGACGAAGTACATAAATCCTGTACTTGAGTTAAAGTAGAGACACCCGAGGTAAAATATTACTCCAATAAAAGTAGAAGTTCCTCACTTTAGACCTCCACTTGAGTAAAAGTACAAAAGTACTTACCTTCAAATGTACTTAAGTATCAAAAGTAAAAGTACTAAAAGATTAATTACGACTGTCATAATCTCAGAAAAAAGCCGCGTCAGTCACGACTGCATATGTGTCCATATTTCTACATTGTGCTCTATTTACACAAAGTTAGGTTAGTTCATCATTTATGGTGAACAGACTCTCCCAAAATTTTACGCTGCTGCGCTGACGTTGAACCGTGTGCTGCACTGGGTCGGTATGACCAACAGGTCAAAACAAGCTCAAAACAAAGTGACCGCTGTGCCCTGATTGGTGTTCTTGCTTTGCACTTCTTTCATTTTAACATGTTATGTTTTTATACACACAGAAACCAAAAGGAAGGACAGATTTCTCAAAATATAGTGGAGGAAAAAGTCAGATATTAGACTCTGGAATGTAGTGGAGTGAAAGTAAAAAGTTGCCCAAAATGGAAAAACCTCAGTACAGATACACAAAAAAACTACTTAAGTACAGAAACCAATTACATTTACTTAGTTACTGTCCACCACTGTATGTTACACCACTGTATGTTCACTGCAGGTGCACTGACACAAACCCTTCAACATGGAGCCACACGTTGTACTGCACACACAGCTCCTTCAGACGGCTCAGTTTATCTGTATGACCTGCACCCGGCGTTCCTGGAGAGAAAAATATAGGAAATGTATTATGTTATGAATATTTGAACTAAGCCTGTCACTTAGAGGTCCGCTACCTGACTCCATGCTCAACAGGACCCCACAAAAAATGAATTTTCAGGGCGTGTTTGGAACGTGTTCCATTCGTGGGCTCAGTTTCTGAGCTGCTGAGCCACTGTGAAGTGGGCTAATATTAATAGAAAACAGAAATTATTTTGCGGGCCAGATAGGACTGTGTAAGCCTTGTGTTCACCACATGGGTCAGAGAAGTCCAGCTGCACTCAGACTGCCCCAACAGTCTGTGATCGTAGCACTTTTGTTAAAATACAGCTTTTACATGGTTCAGCAGACCACACTGCTCACTCATTGGCTGTCTATATGATATATATGATATATACACTCATTGACTGTATACATGATATATATGATATCACTGAAGAAAACCTCTTATCTCCATTTTTTATGTTTTGAGTTTTTGACATAATTTGAAAATGCCTGTTGTTCTTTATATTGTCTGTAAATTTCATGATGAATGGACTAAAAGAAATGAACTAAAATGACTTGGAAAAACGTCTGGTTCCATTGACTTACATTAAAAGTAAAGTAAAGTCACCATTTTGGAGATTCGAGCTTTTCTTCCGCCAACAGCGATTTTTTTACTCTTTAAAGTATAACATATATGATGTATACACTCACTGACTGTACATATGATATATATAACATGTGCCATGCGCCCATCCATCTGGGCCTGATACTGGCAGCGAAAGCCGGCAGGAAGGCTGGGCCCGAACCCAGAGCACAGACAAAACCCAGTGAAGACGAGGAGAAGATGAGATCCGCAAGGGAATGGTGGACGACATACGAGTCCCAAGCCCTGCCTCCTGGTTACCTCTCCAGTCCCGCGGGGAGGCTACTTTACTATGCCTCACATTCGATCCTGGTGGCCAAGCCATGGAGCAGAGGCAGTGACGAGGGGTATATCAAATGTCTTTCCTGGTCCTGGGGTAGCACTGGCCGTGCTACAATACACTTACTGACTGCATATATGATATATATGCTTTACGCAACAGTTAGTTCAGTTAGTTCTGGTCAGATGAGCTGACTGGCTGAGCAGCGTTCTAACTGTCCGGTTTCTTTACCATAACATCATGGGTTTTTCACAAACACTGCATCACTCCGCTGAGACGCTGCTGCTAAGTAACGACTTTGGCAGCTGTAGGAGACGCTCAAGCCATTTGAACGTTCTTACTTTGCCACAAACAGAAAATGAGGACTTTTCAGATCACATTTGACCGACAGCTGATTTGGTCAGACGACACTAAATTCCCAAACTGGCATCAACACTGAGCAGCTGTGTCAGAAGAACAGCTAAACAACCTGGAATCAGCCAGAAATGAACCAAACACCATTCGCCAAACTAAACGGGCTGTAAGATACTTTACAGACTGGCTGGAAAAAAATACAACATTAATACTGATCTGGCAAAAAATGACAAAACTGAGCTGAACTTGATATTGTGTCAGTTTTATGGCTCAGACTGATTTGGTCTGACTCTGAAGATCAGACTACACCTTTGGCAAATGGTATTGGGTTAATTTCTGGCTGATTCTAGGTTGTTTAGCTGTTCTTCTGTCACAGCTGCTGGCTGTAAAGCTGCTCGGTGGTGATGCCACTTTGGGAATTAAGTGTAAGGAGCTGGAGAACGAACTGCCGGCTGTGCAGCGAGTGGGCGGAGCTCATTACTCTGACGTAACAACAAGCTGCTTAAAGGAACTATAATTTGGAGGAAGGAACTGAACTTTAAAACGTTAAACGCTGCATTCATGGCCCAGTTTATTAATACCTTACTTTATTTATTAACTATTGTATAAACGCAATAGAACACTCGAGGAGTGCGTTATCGCTACAACATCACGGCTGTGATGATCTACGCCGACCAAATCACAGCCGTGATGTTATTTCACTCATTGACTGTATGTATACATATGATGTGTCTGACATATACACTCATTGGCAGGAACAGGCAGGCACTGTTGCGCTTATTGAACGTCATTTATGAAACCCAGACAGTGCGTTCGCTTTGTGGAGATCATGAAAATAATGTTATCATTATGTAATAAATATATTCTGATGAAACTCATTCTGTCCACTTACAGAATCATAGCAAAATGCACTGCTTTTTAAATGAAAACAAATCTTTGCCTTCATATGAGCAAATGAGACAAATGTGATTAATAAAGATTAACTATTGTGATCATTTAACAGCCCTAATTTTAATATATCCAAACTATGCTGGTTATGTAAAAATGATGAAACCATGTATGGAACTAACCAGCATTTGCTATTAACAGCAAAGGAAGCTTCCCGGTGTCCACATCGTCTCTGATCAGTTTGTCCAGCAAGGCAATGTCCTGTCAGGAAAAAAAAGGCTAAACGGTAAAAAAAAATACATTTTTATCTTAAATAAAAGAGAAAAGACAAAGAAAAACAGATTCCCACCATTTGGTGCTGAGATCCAAACATGGTGTTGCAGGGCACAATGCAAAGGCTGGACAGGGGCAGACCAAGCTAAACAGGAACACATATACACCTTTATCAGATTACTCCATCATTACAAGAAAATAATAAAACAATCACCAAACTTTCCTGATTTCTTTACAGTGGTAGTGATAGGAACCAGGGGTCGCCATGACTACAACACAAATATACACATTTTATTTACTATCCAGAACCACCAGAGAACCTACACGAGTCTTCTGAGTTTATATGGAATGATGATATGAATGTTGATATAACAATACCTACGTTTAGAGCCGGTTATTCACTCAACCTAATGAGAAACTGTAGAACAGACTCAGTTTATATCACAATACCTACATTTAGAGCCGGTTATTCACTCAACCTAATGAGAAACTGTAGAACAGACTCAGTTTATATCACAATACCTACATTTAGACCCGGTTATTCATTCAACCTAATGAGAAACTGTAGAACAGACTCAGTTTATATCACAATACCTACATTTAGAGCCAGTTATTCATTCAGCCTAATGAGAAACTGTAGAACAGACTCAGTTTATATCACAATACCTACATTTAGACCCGGTTATTCATTCAACCTAATGAGAAACTGTAGAACAGACTCAGTTTATATCACAATATCTACATTTAGAGCGATTCTCTCAGACTGACCTAAAAAGAGTGAGTGTAAATGTGTACCTGGCTGCACAGGTGCTGTCCTAGGCCGGGTCTGCAGGCGGCGCTTTGGTAAATCACGGGCTGTTTGGAGCTGAGCACGGTGAAGCCCTCTGTGGCGTAGTCCTCATAACGAGCATTAATGACCAGCCTGCACACCTTCACCAGCCCCTCGCGGTCATCCTCATGATAATAACCCGAACCGTTTTCATACCTACAGACAAGATCACACGCATGTGGGTTCAGTTTTAACAGCAGCAGCAAACACGATGCTTTCATAGACAGTGGTGTTCAGAAGTGTCTGAGCTCATGTAGTGATGCAGTGATTGTCCCAACTTTGGAAAAACACAAAAACAATAAAATTTCTCGGTATCAACATTTGATTTGCTGTCTTTGAAGCATTTTCAATTAAATACAGGGTTGATTTTAATATTTACATTTTGCACAGAAATGGTGTGTGGGTGTATGTATGTGTATATATATATAAATAAATAAATAAACATAAATAAACGCACACACACACACACACACACACACACACACACACACACACACACACACACACACATCACTGTTGTCAGAAGAAAACCTTATATCTCCAAAATTCTTTCCAAGTCATTTCGGAGCTGTTTCTTTTGGTCCATTCTTCATGAAAGTTATGCACAACATAAAGGGTAACAAGCATTTTCAAACTATGTCAAAAACTGGAAACCGTCAAAAATGGAGATATAAGGTTTTCTTCCGACAACAGCGAAATGGATGATCTTTTTTTTTTTTCACATTAATCTTTTTATGTGTTTTTAGTTTGATTATATTTAACATTCAAGAACGTACACTGTTAAAAAGAAAATTAAATAAAATAGTAAATACATAAAGCATTTGTGTTAAACAACCGTGATGTATGTATTCACCAAAATAATCATGATTACGATTTCTGCCTTAATCGAGCAGCCCTGCAGTATGTGTGTGCCAGAGCATAGAGTTTCAGTGCAAATGAAAAATACTCTGCGATAGCAGCTCAATAGAGACTCAAGTGTCTCTATATGAGAGGACTGCATAATCTTTTTACTGTATATGTTCACTATGTGTCTGTATAGTCATTAAGGCCCAGTCCAATTTCTTCTTTTTACCTCTACCCCTTGTTTTCAAGTGTCTCTTTGCCTCTTGGAACTGAGTTACAGGGTAGTGGTTGAAATCGTCCCTCTGAAATGGGACCCTCGAATAAGAAGAGCATCCCTTCATTAACAGCTACTAGCACTGCTCTATAGGAGGCCCTGCCAGTCTGCAGTGACAGCAGAGGAGGGTAAAGTTCAGCTCCTCACTGCTGGGCTTTAGTTACATTTAGGGCATCATATGCCTTTAAAGAGGGGGGCAATTATTTATTATCACCCACCCCTAATTCTTCAGTGATATGAAGCTGAAGTCAGATATTTGCCAGCTTCTTGTTCGAATTTTCCCGTTCCACCTTAAACGGAGCAGAAGTTATATTCTGGTGCTTCAGGCGTCAGAACTGCCGGACTGTTTAAGGTGGAACAGGATAATTAGCTAGCTAGCTACTGAGACATTAGCAAGCTATTAGCAATTTTTTATGCTTGTTACAAAGGAAACAACCATTATACACTGAAACGGCATTTAACTAAGACAATACGATGGTTATCGTAATTTTTTGGGGTGAAAATTCTCACATTTGTGGGTTTCTTTGGTCTCTTGCTCAGTCATCTTGCCGTTTTTTCTTTTTTTCTTCATATCACTCTGTTAGGAGTCTCTGAAAAAACACATAGGGCCATATAGCCCTAACACTTCGCCCTACCCCTGTGTCTCAACAAAAAATGGGACACCCTACCCCTAGACGTCAAAACAGAGGGCTGAGGGCTGAGTGGTAGGGGCGAGGGGTGAAATGGGACTGAGCCTTAGAGCCACTGTGTGAATTACGTAGCAGCTGCTGTTGAACTGCATGTTGCTGTGCATGAGCCTGTGAGTCTGTAATGTTTTAGCAGCCAATCCCGTGGGAGATGGGTAAAGGGTGTGGGGGATATGGGGGATATGGGGGCTCCATATCCTTTTGTTGCTAATTAGAATCCTTTTTGGAAATGTTCCACACAGAACCATCTACAGCATATTCTATATTAATCCAAAGAACCCGCATGGAAAGAATATATTAATTTGAAGAACCCCCACGCAAAGAACCCTTTAATAATGCAAAGGTAACAAGTGCTCAGGGTTCTAAGGGCTTTATTATAGCACCACAAAGGGTTCTGCTATTGTTACGATGTCAGGCTTGTCACAGTAGGAGAACCCCTTTTGTTGCTATATAGAACCCTTTTCAAAAAGGTTCTCTGTAGAACCATCTACAGCACATTCCCCATTAATCTGAAGAAGACTTTCACCATGGAAAGATGGAAACATCATAACAATAGTCGAGCCCTTTTTAGTACTATATAGAACCATTTTCAAAAAGGTTCCATTCTCCTTCAATCTAAAGAACCATTTCACCATGCAAAGAACCATTTAACCATGCAAAAGTTTCTTTGACTGCTCATGGTTCTAAGGGCTTTAAGTAGCACCAAAAGGGTTCTGCTAATGTTACGATGTCAAGCTTGTCACAGTAAAAGAACCCCTTTTGTTGCTATATAGAATCCTTTTTGAAAAGGTTCTACATAGAACCATCTACAGCACATTCTCCATTAATCTGAAGAACCCTTTTACGTTTAAGCATGCAAAGGGTTCTTTGCGTGCTCATGGTTCTAAGAGCTTTATATAGCACCAAAAAGGATTCTGTTATTTTTAAAATGTCAACCTTGTCACAGTAGAAGAACCCCTTTTATTGCTATACAGAACCCTTTTCAAAAAAGGTTCTACACAGAACCATCCACAGCACATTCTACCTCAATCTAAAGGATGCTTTCACTCTGTGCAGTTCTCTGAGTGTCTTCTATATAGAACCATGTTATTTACTAAAGAACCCTTGAAGAACCATCTCTTAAGCGTGTATCATGTTGTATAGGTCATATTTTAAGTCATATATGTTGTATTTTTATATGTTGTGGCCAGGTTTCCCATGTAAAAGAGTTTCTTGGTTCACAGTGGGACTTCCTGATTAAATAAAGGCAAAGAAAATAAATAAGTAAACAAACAAATAAATAAACACCCCTGACAGAGAGCTCAAGCTGACTGAAAACTGACCTGAAGAGTCTGCAGAGCCAGAGGGTTGTATCCGAGAGGATGCGAGTAGTCAGTTTTCTCAGCCGGTCTTTGTCCAGAACAGAGATATATGCAGCCAGGCTGTGTCCCAGTAAAGCCATGTGTCCCTGCTCTCCGACGTACTGCATCCTGCTGGAGAAACATGCGTCCATAAGCCAGTGCGCTCATACAACACTGTCTCATCTGTTCAATTACGATGATAGAGTTACGGCTGGTCAGAGCTGAGCTGCTTAATCAACTTATGGTGCAGATTTACTAAACAAGGCGCTAATTAGGGAGTTTGGGTTGCTGTTGGCAGCAGCTTCTCTACTAAGAGCTGCCATGCAAATGAACAAAGGCTCAGGAGTTTTTTTATCCATCTGTTTCTGGTTCAAACTGTGACTCATAAGGTCAAAATAAGGATAACAACTAAGTCAAGCTAGCGTTGGAGAAAGTGTGAGGTTATTTCAGCATATATCACTGTTTTTTGGGTTTTTTTAGTACTATGTTTATTAAGTTTCTCTAAACATAAGAATCATTGTTTATGCTGTTTATGCTGACTAAAGCTTTGCCCACATTTCTGATACAGTACAGCAAATTATATAGATATGCACCAGAAAAGGTCCCCAAATATCATTGAAGTGTAAGGGCCCAGCCTGTGCCACCAGCTCAGGTGCCACCAGTTCAAGGAACTCCAATTCCCAGAAGCCCTTGGGATGATTAAGGCCACTCTGGCACACCTGTGGTCTCCTCTACTTAAGGCCATGGCAAACAGCATCCCTCTATAACACCTTTGCAGAGGGATGACCGGTAAGAAGAAGTTGCTACAAAACTACTGAAAAGCCCAAAAGAAGGCTTAAAAAGCATTCGCCTCCAAGCCAAATGAAAAGTGTTGGTTCTACAAAGAACAAACAGGAGAAACATAAATCTGATCTTCCTCTCATAATTATAGAGGAAATGTCTTTTGTGCTCTGATTGTCTTTTATTTCATTTTTCTATCTCAGACTTTGAGCTGCTTTCAGCGTCCCCTTTGTTTGCCCTTTCCTGCCATTTTTCCTTCCTATTCATTGAGGTCCCAAAGTCACATTCCATCACCTCATTAATGCATTTCTCACGGGTTCTCCTCTCTGTACTTGGTTCCGCTTCCCTGTCGTCCCATAACAAGATGTTTATTTTAGAACGTAACTGGTGTGTCAAGTAATCTAGAGATACCGGTTTTCTTTTTTTAAGTAGTTTATGAGTTTGTACATACTTGCTAACAGCATTAAAACCATGGAAAAAATCAACTCAGGATTGAAATATACAATAAACAAATTAAGGTTTGAACATTTACATACTCTAAGTTTATTTGTTGCGTTTATATTGTGCTTTACAGCTACATTCATTGGCCACTTTATCAGAAACCCCCTGCCTGCTGGTGCACAGTAAGAGACTGTAGTTCAGTTGTCACCTGCCTCCTCCTGGAGATCTACTTTCCTCACACCAAACTACATCTAACAGGCCCCTCCCCGTTACCTAACACTAACGGATCTGATGCAGCCAATCACGGACTTCTGAAGATGTCACTTAACTGCAGCCGGTAGGAATTAGACGGTTGATCTCCAGGACCAGATGTTGAACTAATTTGGTTTTAGCCAATCTGTAGTCTTTCACCAACTACCAATAAACCAATGATCAGTTTTTTGACCACAGAGTGGGTGAGGGCCACTCCCAACCTCATAATGATGCTTTTGTGGTGGTTTTCTTTCCAAAGATGACTGTTTTAGAGGATTGTGCAGCAACAGATGGTCTACAGCAGTGGTCACCAACCCTGCTACTGGACATCTGCCTTCCTTCCAATCCCAATCAGCCACACCTGCTCCTGCTAATTACTTTCCTCGGATGTTCCTGATTGGCTGAACCAGATTCATTACTCTCTAGTGAGAGGGGGAGGGGCTAAAACGAAACTGTGCAGCAAAGCAGATCTCCCAAAGGTGACCACTGAGCTCTAGCCTATAACTAGGTGTGTACAACCCCTGGCAAAAAGTATGGAATCACCAGTCTGGGATGAGCACTCATTCAGACATTTTATTCTGTAGAACAAACTCAGATCAAAAGCACTAAAAGAAATAAAAAAAAACATTGTGGAAACAAAGTAAATGTTACTTTTATTGAGCAAGCACGGGAAAAAAAATATGGAATCACTCAATTCTGAGGAAAAAAATATGGAATCACTCAAATTGGAGATAGAAAATAAGGACACACCCAGTCAATTTCCTTTCCCTAAATGGACACCTGCCTCAGATTAGATCTGCTCGTTAGTCTGCAGTTAAAAACACCTGCAGTCATGACACCTTGGAGGGCTGCTGGACGAAGTGGAGTGGCAAGAACCATGGCTCCAACAAGAGAAATGTCTCTTGAAACAAAAGAGAGGATTGTGAAACTTCTTGAAGAAGGTAACTTCACGCATGGTTGCTAAAGATGTGGGCTGTTCACAGTCAGCTGTATCCAAGATATGGACCAAATACAAACAGCATAGAATGGTTGTTAAAGCCAAGCGTACTGGTAGACCAAGAAAGACCTCAAAGCATCAAGACAAAGAACTTAAGGCCATTTGTCTTGAAAACCGAAAAAGTACAACTAAACAGATGAAGCATAAATGGAAGGAAGCTGGAGCCAATGTATGTGACCGAACCGTAAGAAATCACCTAAAGGAAATGAGATTTCAATACAGGAAAGTTAAAAGAAAACCATCATTGACACCTAAACAAAAAAGAACAAGACTGCAATGGGCTAAGGAGAGGCAATCATGGACTGTGGATGACTGGATGAAAGTTATCGTCAGTGATGAGTCAAGAATCTGCATTGGACAAGGTGATGATGCTGGAACTTTTGTTTGGTGCCGTTCCAGTGAGATTTATGAAGAGGACTGCCTGAAGAAAACAACCAAATTTCCACAGTCCTTGATGATATGGGGCTGCATGTCAGGCAAAGGCACTGGGGAGATGACTGTGGTTAATTCATCTATCAATGCACAAGTTTACATTGACATTTTGGACAGTTTTCTCATCCCTTCAATTGAACAGATGTTTGGAGATGATGAAATAATTTTCCAAGATGACAATGCATCGTGCCATAGGGCAAAAACAGTGAAGGCATTCCTTGGAGAACGACACATTCAGTTGATGTCATGGCCTGCAAATAGTCCAGATCTCAATCCAATTGAAAACCTGTGGTGGAAATTGAAAAAAAAATGGTCCACAAGAAGGCTCCGACCTGCAAAGCTGATCTGGCAACTGCTATCAAAGAGAGTTGGCACCAAATTGATGAAGAATACTGTTTGTCACTCATCAAGTCCATGCCTCAGAGACTGCAAGCCGTCATAAAAGCCAAAGGTGGTGCAACTAAATAGTAGTGACGTATTTTAAATGTTCTTTTGTTTATCTGTTTTTCATGATTCCATATTTTTTTTCCTCAGAATTGAGTGATTCCATATTTTTTTTTTCCCCTGTGCTTGCTCAATAAAAGTAACATTTACTTTGTTTCCACAGTGTTTTTTTTTATTTTTTTTTTTATTTCTTTTAGTGTTTCTGAAAGCCAACAAGTTGCACTTTGGAATGACCTTATTATTGCATCATGTTTTTGATCTGAGTTTGTTCTACAGAATAAAATGTCTGAATGAGTGCTCATCCCAGACTGGTGATTCCATACTTTTTGCCAGGGGTTGTATAATGGACCTGTAAGGTTGGTGTTTCTGGTAAAATGGCCCGTCTCAGGGAGGAGTGTAATTATTTGGCAACCCAAGCAATAAAAGGAATGGGTCCACCCTTTTACAGTTCCTGTGAGAACTCCCTCAAATTTTTGCATTCTGTATCAAGTTCATGAACAATGAGGCTACCTGTCTCATAGGACACATAGAAGAAAAAATTTAATTTATTAAACGGAAATTCTACCAAACCTTGCTCCACACATCTTCGCCCATATCCATCCTCAAATAACAATTATTAGTATTAGGATATTATCTTAACATATCATAAAAGAAAATAGTAGATCACCGCTCAGTCATAACATTATGACCACCTCCTTGTTTCGATGCTCATTGTCCATTTTATCAGCTCCACTTACTGTATAGGTGCACTTTGTAGTTCTACAGTTACAGACTGTTTCCAGACGCACTCGGCGCAGAACTCAAGGTCAGCTTATCCCACAAGCCAACACTGAACATGTGGTTCTTAACAGACTGCCATAATAATCTCTTATTTTCTCTGAATCTTGACGTATGTTCAGATAATGTCTTATTTTCCTCAAAACACTGACTTACACCCATCAGACATAACTATATCATTACCTCCTTGTTTCTACACTCATTGTCCATTTTATCAGCTCCACTTACTATATAGGTGCAGTTTGTACCTCTACAGTTACAGACTGTAGTCCATCTGTTTCTCTGCATACTTTATTAGCCCCCTTTTACCCTTTTCATCAGTGATCAGGCCCCCCTGGACCCTAACAGAGCAGGTACTATTTGGGTGGTGGGTCATTCTCAGTACTGCAGTAACACTGATGTGGTGGTGGTGGTGGTGGTGTGTTAGTGTGTTGCACTGGTCTGAGTGGATCAGACACAGCAGTGCTGTTGGAGACAAAACACTCTGTCCACTCACTGTCCACTCTATTAGAGACTCCCACCTCTTTGGTCCACCTTGTAGATGTAAAGTCAGAGACTGTAGCTCATCTACTGCACAGTTTCTGTTGGTCATCCTCTCGTCCTTCATCAGTGGTCACAGGACGCTGCCCACAGGATGCTGTCAGCTGGATATTTTTGGTTGGTGTACTATTCTCAGTCCAGCAGTGACACTGAGGTGTTTAAAAACTCCAGCAGCACTGCTGTGTCTGATCCACTCGCACCAGAGCAACACACACTGACACACCACCACCATGTCAGTATTACCGCAGTGCTGAGAATGACCCATCTCCCAAATAGTCCCTGCTCTGTGAGGGTCCACGGGGGTCCTGACCACTGAAGAACAGGGTAACAAAGTATGCAGAGAAACAGATGGACTACAGTCTGTAACTGTAGAACTACAAACTGCACCTATATAGTAAGTGGAGGATATAAAATGGACAATGAGTGCAGAAACAAGGAGGTAATGATATAGTTATGTCTGATGGGTGTAAGTCATTGTTTTGAGGAAAATAAGACATTATCTGAACATACGTCAAGATTTAGAGAAAATAAGAGATTATTATGGCAGTCTGTTAAGAACCACATGTTCAGTGTTGGCTTGTGGGATAAGCTGACCTTGAGTTCTGCGCCGAGTGCGTCTGGAAACCATGTAATGCTATAAAAACCCTGTTTAAATTCACTCTTGGCTGTTTGAGGATGATATGGTTTAGGATGGTTTTCAGCTCGACCTCTTGAGCCACATTCAGCGCTTCAACAAATGACTGACATTTCTGCCACATGCACTCATAAACCACAGCACCTACTTAAAGCACAGTGCACAGCAGCCACAGCGCTCATATAAACCACAACACAAGAGTAACACAGCAAGGACTGTCAACACGTGCTTTTAAACATGGTTTGGAAATAAAAACCTGCCAGATCATAATTTAGGCACAATGTGTTCTTTGACTATGTTAATATACCCAAAGTGATAGGATATAATGGTTTGAAAATGTTGGTCAAGTTAAGAATATCATGATATGGCAGGTGTTTACAAGTGTCTTTCTTTCATTAAAATGAATGAGTCCCTCTTTTCTCTCTCAGCATAAACTGTATCTTCCATGTTAGCACCAAAAACTACAAGGTGCTAAACAGCACTTCAATATCAGTCTCATTATATCAGAATAACAGCTTCATTATAATAATCTCCTCCCAGTACTCTGAGAGGGAAACTCTTACAAATGCATATGCAAAGTGTGTGGTTACTCTTTGGTTTTATTATGAGCGCTAAAGCATGTTTACTAAATCACAACAACCACTTTTAGCACCAAAATTGAGTTTCAGAATGTTAAAATGTCCAGCCTTTATACTAAAGCTTAAAGTGTAATATGTCTTTAAATAATATCTACAACCCCATTTCCAAAAAAGTTGGGATGCTGTGCAAAATGTAAACAAAAACAAAATGCAGTGATGTGCAAATGATTTATACCCTATATTTCATTAAAATAGTACAAAGACAACATATCTAGTGTTGAAACTGAGAAAATGTATTGTTTTTTGATAAATATTTTCCCATTTTCAATTTGATGCCAACAACATGTTCCAAAAAAGTTGGGACAGGGGCAACAAAAGGCTGGTAAAGTTGTGCAAGTTGTAGCTGACAACAGGTCAGTAACATGATTGGGTATAAAAGATCATCTCAGAGAGGCTGAGTCTCTCAGAAGTAAAGATGAGGAGGGGTTCACCACTCTGTAAAAGACTGCACAGGCAGATAAAAATAATAAAGAACTTGAAGATTTTATCATCTACCTTTCATTATAACATTAAAAGATCTCTGTATGTAAAGGACAAGGCCAAAAATGTATTTACTGGCTGTGATTTTTGGGCC
The DNA here is from genome assembly GCF_015220715.1 of Pygocentrus nattereri. Classification (NCBI taxonomy): domain Eukaryota; kingdom Metazoa; phylum Chordata; class Actinopteri; order Characiformes; family Serrasalmidae; genus Pygocentrus; species Pygocentrus nattereri. Next base: position 24,818,519 of record NC_051224.1, read on the forward strand.
CTCAGGCGGCACTGCATTAAAAACAGACATGATTCTGTAGTGGAAATCACTGCATGAGCTCAGAAATCATGGACATTGTCCTCCGGGCTAAAGGCCACTCAGCTTGTGAACAGTGGACATTTCAAAAGCCAGTATTCATGATGGTATAGGGGGCATCAGTGCACACGGCAGGGGTGACGTGCACACCTGTGAAGGCACCATTAATGCTGAATGATATATACATGTTTTAGCAATATATGCTGCCATTCAGACGACGTCTTTTTCAGGGAAGGCCTTCATTATTTCAGCAAGACAATATCAAACCACATTCTGCAGGTATTAGAGCAGCATTGCTCTGTATTAAAAGAGTCTGTGTGCTAAACTGACCTGCCTGCAGTCCAGACCTATCATCCACTGAAAATATTTGCCACATTAGGAAAGGAAAAAAAATCTAACCAAAAAAAAAACCCCCGAACAATCGAGCAGCTGAAATCCTACATCAAACAGGAACAGGAAAACATTTCGCTTTTAGAACTACAGAAGTTCTCCTCAGTTCCCAAACACTTAGTGCTGTTAAAAGAAGAGGTAATGAAACACAGTGGTAAACAGGCCCCTGTCCCAACTTTTTTGGAACATGTTGTTGAAATCATATTCAAAGCGGGCATATATTTAAAAAAAAACAATAAAATTCTTCAGTTTCAACATTTGTTTGTTGTCTTTGTGGCATTTTCCTCTAAAATATGGTTTACATGATTAGCAAATCATTGCATTTTATTTTTATTTACATTCTGCAGTGTCCCAACATTTTTGAAAATTGGATTGTATAACAATAATAATATTAATAATAATAATAATAATCATCATCATCATCGGTCCTTATTTATAGAGCACATTTCATACTGTTGGCAGCTCAGAGTGCTTTACAGACAAAAGACACAACTTAACAGTGATGAAAGAAAAAAAAGAGTTTTAAGTTCAAATCAAATAAGATGATGAACACAGATCAGTTTAAAGAGATAAAGACCAAAAGAGCTGAGTTAAAGATCTGCGTTTTCAGATGTTTATTAAAAGTGAGCTCTGAGCTCGAGTGTCTAATTAAAGGTGAACTGAGCTCCACAGTTTAGAAGCAAAATAACTGAATGAGTCTCTCCACGTTTTCTGAAATGCAACATTTCCTGCTTTACATTTTGTTTCAGCTGTTTTTGGCTAATTTCTCAGTTTCAGCATCAGCATCAGCAGATCACTGTAATCAGCAGAACCGACTGTGTGCTGTTTAAAGTCAGAGACACTGACGGAGCTTTTAAATGCTGTTTACTGTGGCTGTCTGTCTGTAAATAAAGAGCTGAAGGGCTGTTGGGTTTGAACAGCTGGTACAGACATGTTTGTGTTTTAGAGAATAACTCAGAAGTAATGAAAAATTAGGTTAATTTATCTTTTTATTCAGGTGGTAACCAGTGGCGTTATTACAGTTTGAGAGAAGTAATTAGCATCTGTATTGTCAATATTACTTTTTTTTCTACTCCAACCTTGAGCACGGCACCTAACCCCAAATTGCTCCCAGGGTGCCGTGGATAGGGCTGCCCACTGCTCCGGGCAAGTGTGCTCACTGCCGCCTATTGTGTGTGTTCACTAGTGTGCACGTATGTGGGTGTTTCACTGCACAGATGGGTCTAATTTCACACCGTGCAAACACAGTGACAAATGGGTGTAAATTCTATTCTTCTTCTGTATACAATAATAGAATTGATCATTTTATATAAGTGATCCATTTTATCTTAAATGTACTTAAATGTCGCATTTTCCTGAAAGTTTCAGCTCACAAATTCTATTTTTTTGTTGAGTTTAACATACTGCAAACAAACAAAATATCAAATGTAAAAGGTGCCACGACTTTTGCACAGGCCAGATTTTATGTTTTATTTCTTTTTCCAGTGAGTTAAATTCAATAAATTAAGATAAATTCTGTATTAAAGTGTGCAGAACTGTGTCTATGTAGAAGAATTGCTCACTTATTTACACTCAGAAAATCAACAACACATAGACGTTGACCAGTGTGCCTTTTGTTGCACACAACTGTAACCCTTAGATAATGAAACTGCATATTAATGCAGTGCAATGAATGAACAGATGGATGGATGAGTTAAGGGATGAATGGTGAATGAATGAATGAATGAATGAATGAATGAATGAATGAATGAATGCATGAATGAATGAACCTACCGGGGAGCCTGTTTGTCCTCGTCATCGTGCATGAGGTTCTGAACTAGCTGGAGGATGGTCACCATGTTCTGACCACTGAACAGAAGAGAAAAACACACATTAATCAGACATATCTTAAAGGAACATTCCGGCTTAACCAGGAGTTGTTTACAGACTGAATCTAGTACAGTATCTATTCCAGAACAACAGTTCCTTCATAACCTCATCAGATAACTCCAGATAAGAAAACAGTGCACAAACATCCTAACTAGACTAAACCTCCTAAATACTGTCCTAACTTTAGGATGAACCCCAACAGGGTCCTAATTTCTGTTTAAGGTCCATTTCTATGGTTTATAGGCGGCCGTGTCAGGTAGCATAGTTCACTACCAGCATAATGACCTCCATTTATTTCTACTGTAAAACGCAGCTTTCACTGGGAGACGTTTTTCTTTTCTAATTCTGCATTTTAAAAATCTCAGACGCTGCAGACTCGAATTCCACCGTCCCTCTCATTACCTTCCTGTGTTAATGTTGATGATGAAATATTACAGCGATGGTGGTGAATAATAAGGAGACGTAGCTGAACGTGTGTCTATTTATTAGGAGGAGTAACGTTAGCTTGCTCGGCTTAAGCATTTGGGAAATGGAGACTGAAACTGAGGAGCACTGACGCTCTGATAAACAGCAGGGAGCACTCTAACAGTATTCACTACTTACAGCTTATAATTCTTTAGTTTTGTTTGATCTTTTTTAAATCAGTAACTGTAGCTGTCTGACTAACTGACTTGATCATTTTAATGATGTGTTTATGTTTCAGCTGGGTGTCCCTGCTGAATACAGTCCAGCTGAATACCCCAGCTTAATACGGTCCCTGATCTTGTCCACTGTTTACAGGCCTTAACTTCTGTTCGCGGCTGTTGCCATGGTAACGCTGAATGATGGTCATGGGCAGTGGAAAAAACTAATGAATTCTAATCTAAGGGTTTGCATTAAGGTCTAATGGCTAAAGATCAGATATCCGATTAGTTATCCGATCTAGAACCACATATGAAAGCGGCTCAGGTTGGATTATAAACATCAGAGTCACATTAGGGCAAAGCATTGATTTGAGCCACTTCAACCTGCATGAACACAGCCTTAGAGCCTACTGTGACAGCTCAAGAGGCATATCAATCATAACATTGCCAGTGGTCAGCTGTTGAAGCACAGTGAGGTGAAAATGTGAGTGAAACTGAGAGATTTTTAGATGTGGACTCACTCTCCTTGTAAAGGTCCTGGAATATCTCTCCAGCTCAGCCTCCGTCTCCCAGTGTCCTGCACCGTCTCTCTGCGGGACAAACACACGTTACACTCACTACATTACACACACCAACACTGAGACATCGCCCAATGTCTCCCAAACTGAACAGAAGGTAAAGGCATTGTAACATTAAAAAAACAATTTCTCTTTTTGAAAATAAGTATTTTAGAGTATGTAAATACTATGTATGTACTCTGTACAGTCCATAAAGTCCATTTCTGGAAACTAAGATGCAAATACAGCCTGTTTTGAATTGACTGCTGTTTTAATGTCATAAAACACGACTCGTTTACATATTTCTGCCTATTCAGCCAACAGCAGGTCAGCCCTGCCTGTTCACAATAAAATTTAAGGGATGTTTCAGCTTCGCTTTTCAAGTATGCAGAGCAGCCAATTACAGGAGAGCTCCTTAACACACATATACACATATATATATATATATATATATATATATATATACACATACATACATATATATATATATACATACATATACATATATGTATATATATATGTTAAGGAGCTCTCCTGTAATTGGCTGCTCTGCATACTTGAAAAACATACTTGAAAAACATACATACATATATATATATATATATATATATATATATATATATATATATATATATACACACCGATCAGGCATAACATTATGAGCACCTCCTTGTTTCTACGCTGTGTCCATTTTATCATCTCCATTTACTATATAGATGCACTTTGTAGTTCTACAGTTACAGACTGTAGTCCATCTGTTTCTCTGATACTTTGTTAGCCCCCTTTCAACCTGTTCTTCAGTGGTCAAGCACAGTTTAACAACTGAAACAGGCAATTAACACTTTAATAACACTCACTATATGTAAGACATAACATGCACATGGATATAAATGCAGATATATTTGCAGATATAAAAGTGCACATCATGTCCTTTTTAAGTTTAGTCACTTGTGAAAACCTTGTGTACCTGACCCACCTCCTCTAATGACATAGAGTGATCCATACATTCAAAAGTGCACCTATTGCTGAGATAAATGGGTCTAATGGTGCTAAAGATGTTTGCACTGTATATATCTTACATTTGTCCACTCTCCAGAATCTTCATGGCATCAGAGAGGTGACTCCCCATCTCAGCGAGCGTGGGGTCCATCTGTAATAACACATCTCATTAGCTAAGCTGGAATCAATTCTAAAAATATGACATCACATTTTCTTAGAACATTATTTTTTTAGAATCAAATAAACCCTGAGCCTTGTGAAGGCATCAACAACATGCGGCTCTTTTACTGTTGAGGCTCCACAGAGGAATCAGGTTTGTAGGTAAAAATGAAATAATCCTCCTTTACAGTAAAATAAAGCTCTGCTGATTGCTTTTTGGTGCTCTTTATAAAAGGGTTCTATTTAGAACCATCCACAGCACATTCTCCATCAATCTGAAGAACATTTTCGCCATGCAAAGAACCCCATTTAAGCATACTAATGGCTCTTTAAGTACTAAAATGGGGTCTTCTATTGTTATGATGTACCACTTGTAACAACAGAAGAACCCTTTTGGGTGCTCAATGTGACCCTTTTCAAAGAGGTGCTTAGATATAGAACCATCTCCATCAATCTGAAGAACTCTTTCATGATACAAAGAACAATTTATGTCATGTAATGTAATGATGTTCATGGTTATATATTTTTAAGTGTAGAGTCATGGTGACCCCTGGTTCCTATCACTACCACTGTAAAGACATCTGAACCATTTCACACCAAACTGCTCTGAATCTCTCCGTTTACATCTGAATGACTCACTTCAACCAGTGAATTGTGTAGAAAGAAATTTTAATTGTGGTGGAATTCCCCTTTAAAGCAGCCTGCAGCTGAAGCAGATGAGAAGAAGTGATCATTTACAATGAGGGAGCGGCTCCTTCGGCCCGGAGCACAAACACAAACACCACCCAACCGGATCCTCTCCACAGAGCCGGGGCAGCAGGAACCGTCTCTGACAGCGAGGCAGTGTGAGAGGAACCCGGCTGATCAAAGGCCACATCAGTTATTTCATTCATTTATCATAATCAGTTCAGTCGTCAGCCTGAGGCCCAAATACTGAAGTGGAGTTCTGTGATGATGTTTTAGAGCAGCATGGAATCTTCAGCACTACTGAACTGAGCTCCTGGTCTCCAGTGGTTCTGCTAGTAAGTCACAAGACACTCACGTACAAAAGGATGGTTCTTCAAGGGTTCTGTAGTAAAGGCAATGGCTAAATTTAGAGCCATGAGTTCTACACAGAACCATTTTCAGGCTACACAGAACCATTTTCACTACTACTAGTACTAGCACTCTTCAAAATGATGGTTCTTCAAGTGTTCTTTAGTAAAGACAACGGTTCAGTTTAGATCCATGAGTTCTATATAGAACCATTTGCATGCTTAAATGGTTCTTTGCATAGTGAAATGGTTCTATAGCACCAAAATAGTTTTGTAATATTGCTAGTGCTAGTGATTTTCAAAATAATGGTTCTTCAAGGGTTCTTTTGTAAAGACAATGGTTCTTTAAAGAATCATGAACACGAGTTCAACAAGAGTTCTTTGTATGGTGAAATGGTTCTTCAGATTGAGGTAGAATGCGTTGTATATGGTTCAATGTAGCATCAAAAAGGTTCTGCACTCTTCAAAATGATGGCTCTTCAAGTTCTTTAGTCAAGATAACCATTCTATTTAGATTCATGAGTTCTATACAGAACCGTTTGCATAGTGAAACTACATAGAATCATCTACATAGAATCATGAACACTCAAAAAATGGTTATTTGAATGGTGAAATGGTTCTTCAAACTGATGGGGAATGTGTTGTATATGGTTCTGTGTAGCATCAAAAATGGTTCTGCACTCTTATTCCATATAGAACCTTTGGACACCTTCTGTTGTCAGCTATAAGACATTGTAACAATGGCAGAACCTTTGCAAAAAATGTATACCCCAATCTGAAGAACAATTTCACCATGCAACGTACCATTTAAGTGGGAAATGGTTCTACATAGAACATATAGGTAGGTATACAGGTTCAATGTAGTTCTAAATAGAACCATTGCCTGCACCATATCTTTGAGAGTGTGTAACCAAAACACAGGGTGAAACTGGTGAAACTGTTCTTCGGGTTGATGGAGAATGTGTTGTATATGATTCTATATGGAACCTTTTTTCCCCAGAAAGGGTTCTGCTAATGTTGCAATGTCTTGTCGCTAACAACAGGAGGTGTCTGAAGGTTCTATATAGGAGTGCAGAACCATATACAACACATTCTCCCTCCATCTGAGGAACAGTTTCACCATGCAAAGAAACATTTAAGCAGAAAATGGTTCCATATAGAACTTCAGCTTCTATATATCACCATTCTCTTTATTAAAGAACCCTCAGAGAACCATATTTGAAGTGTGCAGCCATAGCACAGGGCGAGAAACCATAGATGTCACTCACAAGAGATAAATGAATCATTTGACCATGTAAAAGACACCGACTGTCTAAGCAACTGCACTGCTGTCTGATCACATGAGCCCCAACACTGTAAATCAGACTGAGGCCAATGTCAACGGCTCCCTCTCTCTCACTCTCTCTCTCCCAATGTCTCTCACTCATACCTTTTCAAAAGCAGCCCTTCCTCGGAATGTGGACACCTGAGGAGCACGAAATCTCCGCGACCCTTTCACGGAGCCTCGGATTAAATGTTTAAACGTTTAGAAAGAAAAATAAATATATGTACAATATCCCGATTCTCAGCTCTGCTTTTTGCTGTTTGTGCAGGTTTAGCTTCCTGGTGTGCTGGCAGCGCTGACGTAGCACGCGCAGGTCACGCCCCTACATTCCAGGCTCCATGGCAACCGCGACGATTTATTTTTTATTTTTGTTACTAGTATATTTATTAAAGCGAATCAGGTATTTTAAAAACATTTTAGGAGTGTTAAATCGCGTACTTCGCATTTAAAAAATAAATATAAAAATAATGATTCAAATGATTTTTTCCGTGCGGCAAATGAATATGAACATACAGCGCAAAACAATTTGACAAAGTCCTAAAAACGTAGTTCTGGGTATCATTAGACCATAAAAAACAGCTCAAATAAACAGTGAAAAATATTAATCGAGTTCGACAAGCGAGAGTGTTTCTCTATTAACCTTATCCAGGGTCGTGGCATCGGTTCCTAATTTTAGACCGGATTTTTGTTTATGATTGCTTATTGCAAATAGTCTACTACAGAACCAAAAAAGAAAAAAAAAAAACATCTCTTCTGAGTGAAATTATTAAATGAAAATTAAATCATTAACGCACTGCATTCAGTAACATGGATCATATACGTGTATGACTTTATATTCTGGTTATTATTTGTTATTACTATTTAATTTAATTCAATTTCATTTAATTTGGTCATATTATGCTATTCATTTTTATTTATTTTACTTCCTTGTTTAAGTGTGGAAATATGTTGCCTTTTTATTTTAAAAAGTTGAACAGAAATATGCATATTTAACTCTCAAGAGATGTAACTGAAAGTTTAAATTTACCCCTGTGCACGATAGTTTAAATAAAAGTTAAAAAGCAAACAAAAATAAATGTACTAAAAAAACGTTTATCGCCGCAAAATGAACTGCGCATGCGCAGACTCCAGACTGATCTAAACACAGATGGACTGAACCGGCACTGCGCTGCGCTGCGCTATAAGACCGTTCCGGTTTACTCACAGATCTGCCCAAAGCCGCCCTATAACACTTCTAACTCGGGCAAACGCGTCAGATTAACCGGGATTTATTGAGCTCCTGACGAAGCAACGGGGAAACTGCTGATGGAGGTCCGGCCGGAGGCTTTTTTTATTTAATTACCAAGCAGATAAATCATTTTCACCCCGCAGACTCTTTTAAAGGGACCGAGCTCGACTGAAAAGCCCACAAAAGAAATTAAGAAGTTATTTACTGGATTGGCTGTTCATAACTGCATTAGAGGTCCAGCAAGTGAATGAAGGTTTTTTTTTTCCATTCTACTGATTTTGGCATGGATTGATGGAACCTCATTAATGAATAAGTTAATTAATTAAGCAGATGGACTGGGAGGGGTTGTTCATTGTTGAGTTTGACCTGCTGTGAGCAGAGGTCAAAGCCACTACAGGCCACTGGGACCTCAGTAAGTGACTGGCAGTTTATGTTTGCTGACATAAACCAATTAAAAAATGAGAAAATCTCTTTTCCAAAAAGCGAAGGTGGTCCCGTGGATAACCAACGTGACCCTGTATGGTTGTCTGTTCGCCGGGGGGGACCTGGTGCACCAATATCTGGCCCATCCGGACCACATCGACTGGAGGCACACCAGGCACGTGGCCATCGTGGCCCTCAGCTTTCATGGAAACTTCAACTACTTCTGGCTGAGGGCCCTGGAGCGGCGGTTCCCCGGCAGGTCGCTGGGCATGGTTCTCCGCAAGCTGGTTCTGGACCAGAGCTTCGCATCACCACTGGCGACAAGTGTCTTCTACACAGGTGGCCTGGCTCTTGAGTTTGACACTGGTCCTTACACTAACACTGACCTCTTGACCTAGCTCAGTGTCTCTTTTGCGCTACTTAAGGGTTCCCCCACCTCCAGTTCTAGGTCAAGTATAAAAGTAGGCTAGTTATATACATACTCTTAAGAAAGAAGTTCTTGAGGTCTGTTTAGAACCATTTCATCCTTAAAGGGCTCTTTGAAATGGTTCTTCAGACTGATGGAGAAGGTGTTGCATATGGTTCTAGATAGACCCTTTTTGAGAAGCTTGTAACAATAGAATGCTCTTTTTAAAAAACTGGGTTTTTTAAAAAACGTTATGGTTGAGTTATTGATTTAAATGAAAACAGGTGTCAACTTGGAAGCTTGTAGCTACTAAACCAAACAGAAAAGCTATTTTTGATGTACTAATGTGTGAAACTTACTTTGGCAAAAAAATGTGCGTTACTATGTTATAAGTACACTCCTGAAAAGATGGTTCTACAAGGGCTCTTTAGTAAAGACAATGACTCTATATAGAACCATGAACACTGAGAACCATTTGAATGTGTAAATGGTTCTTTGCACGGTGAAAGTGTTCTTCCGAATGGATGGAGAATACGTTGTATATGGTTCTAGATAGAACCGTTTTGTGAACGGTTCTATATAACACCAAAAAGGGTACTTCTGTTCTGACAAGCTTGACATTGTAACAATAGCAGAACCCTTTTTAGTGCTATATAGAACCATACAACTGTTTTTATATTAAGCTTATTTCATTCAATAGCCTATAAAGTTGATCTTAACTTGATACAGTAGTTATATTTGTTTATTTAGAGTGATTGTTAATGCTCAGTAAGCATTGTAGGTAAGTAACATCATTACTTAAACCGGATAGTCACAGCGGCACCTTCTTGCACAATCTATTTATCCGTTCCACCTTAAATGGGGCAGCCTCATGCAACAGAATGTAACTGCTGCACCATTTAAGGTGGAACTGAAAATGTCCATTTTTCATCCATCAAGGTACAAACAGTGTAAATGCTCCCTCAAAGGTACAACAGTGGTTTTCCAGGTTAAAAGTTCACATTTGTACCTTTTCATAATCAAATGTTTTAAAACAGAACAGTAAAATAAAAGCCTGGAGGCGAGGCGAGGTGTGTGGAGTCAGTACAGCTTAGAACATATCATTTCAGTGGATTAGGGTTCAGTTATGTTCCCTGACTAAAGGTACTGAGATGGACCCTTGAGGGTTCCACCCTTGTGATGAGAGGGGAACTCTGTGATGGTTTAGTACCCTTATTATGTTAAAGTACCCTGAAAAGTACAGCAGTGGTTTTAAGGTCCGATTGTGAACCTTAAATATCTTTTTCCCAGAGGAAACATATCTGTATTTTTCCATATTCTTATATTTTAATGGACAATAAAATTGGAGTCAGTACAACTTAAAGCATACAGGGTGATTCAAAAAGATTCTTCTGATTACAAAATTATTCATTTCGCTTGTACATCACTACAGATCAATGCAGTAAACTGTAAATGGTTTAAATGAGCATAAAGTTTATAATGTAATTTTACAAGTTCTCAGTACGAACCTCCTCCAGCTGTACAGACAACATCAACGCCATAGCCAAACTCATCCCATACTGGATTGAGGTGTCGCTGCACTCACGGCTCTTTCAGTGCGATTTCGGAGATTATCTAGTGCTGCCGAACCAATGACGAACGCCCTGAGCCGTTGGAGGTTCACTGCCCTCGAAAATCACACTGTTTCACTCTTATTGGAGTGGAGAACGCAGAACGTTTTCTGCTCAGGGGTCTCATTTCCTCTCAGACTGAAGGAGCCATCTTCCACTGACAGTCAGGAACTCTATAACCCCCTCTTACAATTGGATTGTGATTGGTTCCTAGACGACTCACAGTGGTATGGAGCTTTGAAAGTGGATGAATCTTTTTGAATCACCCTGTATAACTGCATGAAATAGAGTACAGTAATCTTCTCTATCTAAAGGCACTGAAGATGGACACTATTAGAAACAGGATGCTAAAAGTCAGTGCTGGATCATTTCACCCCAGAAAGAGTTACTACACCCAAATACACCTGTTATTTGATATTGAAGTTGACCTCCTTTATGAGAGCTGCTGCTTACTATGAAAAAACTGTATATGCTTATGTAGGTTTGTGTGAATGTCATGTAGAATTATGAACACTGACCTACAGGGAAGCGCATTAAAAGGCCTGATAAAAGGCAGCATGGTGGCCAGTTTTGAGGAGGTTGGACGTTGCAGTGTTATTTGGCGCAAAATAAAAAAAATGCTTATAGTGCTGTTTTGTTGGTAAAATTGGAGCTATGAAGGACCTAAAGTGTCATTTCCTGACCACTCAGATTAGCATGTCCCTTGGGCGGTGATCTCGTGGAGTGACTCGCACTTGTTTTGAGTCAACATGTTGTCTGTTTTGTTCTAAGTTCAGGGAAACATGCTTAAACGACTGACTGGTTACTGACTGCACGATGCAGGAGCAGCAGACTGAGGTCAGGCTGAGAAACGCTGCAGGGTTCCTTTAAGAAGAGCTGGTGAAACTGGTTGTTGTGGTACAACCGATCCTGCCCCACCCCAACCCCCCCCTTATTAGCCAACAAGCAGGTCCTTCTGGAGCTGAATCAGGTGTCGGAGCAGGTTACAGACTCACACATTAAGACGGCCAAGGTGACGGTCTGCGATGAGACGCTGGTGTTTATAGTGTCGCTTTCATTATAAAACTGGGGTAGATTCACAGGAGACGTTCGGTTTTCCATGATATGAGATCTTAATGTACGTTAATGTAATATGACTTTATTAGTGATTCTTGATCTATTCACTATGAAATGCTCGAACAGTGTAAAGCTCTTATCTTTAAAGGGTCTAGAACCTACATTTTACTGCATTTTGTTCCTCAACAGCATCTTTGTGATATCAAATTCATTTCTACACGACCAATTTCCAAGCTCTGGACACTCTATGGTTCTATATAGAACCATGAATACTCAAAGAACACTTTGCATCATGAAAGGGTTCTTCTGACAGATAAAGAAGAATGTGCTGTAGGTGGTAGAACCTTTTTAAAGCTGGTTCTGTATAGCATTAAAAAGGGTTCTTCTCTTCTTACAATGTCAAGCTTGTTACAATAGCAGAACCCTTTGGGGTGCTATATAGAACTCTTTTCAAAAAGGTTCTATGTATGAACCATAGACAACACATTCTCCATCACTCTAAAGAAGCAGTATATATATATATATATAAAACCATTTTCTTTACTGAGGAGCATTTGAAGAACCACATTTTTAAGAGTGTATCACTTAGAATTAAACAGGCTGTTTTGTTGTTGATGTTATTCTTAAAATGATGGTTCTTGAAGGGTTCTTTAGAAACGTCAGTGGTTCTATATAGAACCATGGAGCATCAAAGAACCACTTGCATGCTTAAATGGTGAAATGGTTCTTCAGATTGATGGAGAATGTGTTGTATATGGTTCTTCTGTTGTTAAATACTTTATATTGTAAACAACAGCAGAACCCTCGTTGGTGCTATATTGAAGCCTTTTCAAAAAGGTTCTATGTGCAACACCGGAACCATGTGAAACCCATTCTCCATCAATCTGAAGAACCTTTTCATCATACAAAGAACAATTTAAACCATCCAAATGGTTTTTGACTGTTCATGGTTCTATACAGAACAATTGTCTTTAGTAAAGAACCCTCGAAGAACCAACTTTAAGACTGATGTATGTAAATGAGCTCTATTCTGATTGGCTGCCTCATTCAAAAAGCAGTCAAGGCTGAATCACTTCTTATAACTTCAGTGTGAGTGGGAGGGGCTAATTTGCCATAGGCCAAATGTAAGGTCTTGTGTAATTTTTCATTTTGTGACATCACAAAAACAATGCATTTAATACAGGCTGGTTTCCATATGTAGGTTGTATGGACTGGAGAGTAAACAGTACTTTTGGAAACAATTAAAGTGAGAAAACTCGGATTTCCATGATATGGGCCCTTTAATGTACATTAATCTAATTTTACAAGTAATCATTGATCTGTTCACCATGAAATACTTAAACAATGTAATGAACAGCTGGTGTTTTCAAATGCAGGGACTTTTGCACAGGCCACAATTTATGTTTTCATAATCAACAGTAAGTTAAATTCAGTAAATAAACAGTAACTGCAATAAAACATGCAGAAATGTGTCTCCGTAGAGGACACGTTAACTTATCAGCAAAGCACGTCATTTGACCACGGGTGCCCAAACTTTTGCACATGATTATATATGTATGAATATCATGTGATGATGATGATGATGATGCAGATGTGAAAAATGTTTGTTAATATACCTGTTTTTATTAGCTTATATTAATATGGAAGTAACTGATACAGACATTACAGACTAGTGAAACTTTAAAGGGGAATTCCACCAACTTTTTCAGAATTTCTGAATAATAAAAGTCATTCGGAGTGGTTTGGTGGTTGATTGTAGAGACTCAGATCTCTTTACAGTGGCAGTGGTAGGAACCAGGGGTTTGCATCTTAACCGTTTAATTATACAAAGATTTGGTGGAATTTCCCTTTAAGATGTTCTTTTTCCACAGGAGTGAGTTTTCTGGAGGGAAAGGAGGACATCTTTGAAGACTGGAGGGCGAAGTTCTTTAACACCTATAAGGTAGGACGTATAGACGAATGTACTAGGTGAAGATGTCGTTTGGTGGCTGTACAGCGATTAACCTACTTTACGTTAACGTGGCGGCGCAGCTCACTGCCAGTGTAATTCAGTTAACTCAGCTCAGGCCCTGCTGGGTGACCGTCTAAATCAACTAAATCAATCCACAAGCAATATGATGTTTATTATAAAGAGTTTATTACAGAATACACTGTAAACAACAACAATCCAGTGTATTAGGCCTGGGACGATATCTAAAAATAATTAGCACATTTTCTACTTTGCAGTTATTGGTCATATCACCCACCCAACAACCATCCCCACCCACC